>NW_026114422.1:0-300000 GCF_018139145.2 Gymnogyps californianus | reverse complement strand
GGATCTCACTTACCAGGGTCAGCATTTCTCATCCATCCCGGGTCAGTGGAGTAATCCTGCCTGCTCAGAGCAGAGTGGGAGGAGGGAGGGACAGAGCTCCTTGCAGTGGTAAAGCAAAGGTGAAGGTAAGGAAGAGCGACATCTGGGAACTTTTACAGATAGTATAAAAATGAGTCCAGGATCAGCCTGCTTAGGGCCTTCTGCACATATCTTTTTCTTGACGGTATCGCTGTATCCTTCAAACAGCAACCTGTGAGGGACAAGGCAGAGCCCTGTAGCACCAGGAGGACAGGGCACTCTCAGCAAGGAAACATGGCAAAGTCCCACCTGCACTGGCTGCACCATCTTGTATCAGCTCTACTTGCAGCACCCAGGCTCTCACTACCTGCCAGCAAACCCTGGCTGTGTCTCTTGCTGCGTGTACCCTTGGGCCAAGAGCTACACTGAGGTTTGCCATCAGCCACAGCCCTAGCGGTGGCTGCACCTGAGGCAGAGTACCTGAGTTGTTGGCATCTACCCTTTCTCCACTTGCAGGAAGGGGCCTCATGTCAACATTACACTGCAGCACCTGCCACAGAGGCTTTGGGCAACATGGGTGCACAGGAATCAAATCAAACACAGAAGCTACAGATGCTCACATTTGTTGGTCTATGAGGCCTTTGCAGACATGGACTGATGTTCAGCCCGAGTGCCCCAGAGACACAGACATTTCCCGATGCCTGCCAGGACCCACGGCCGCTCCTTCAGTGACACTGCACACGCACCTTCATCATGCGTGAAAGCCAAGCTGGAAAGAGCAGGAGCTCTTTTGGCACCTGTATCCAGACAGGCACGGCTGTACTAGCTGTACCTCGGGCTACTGATAGTCAGGGCTTCCAGGATCAGTTTCTCCCTTCCAGATGACAGTGGCGGGTGCATGCTGTCTGTTTCTTTGCCAAACAAACCAGCACAGGCAAGGAGCCCATCTCCCTGGGGACCCACCTGTTGCACACTTGCT
The DNA here is from genome assembly GCF_018139145.2 of Gymnogyps californianus. Taxonomy (NCBI): domain Eukaryota; kingdom Metazoa; phylum Chordata; class Aves; order Accipitriformes; family Cathartidae; genus Gymnogyps; species Gymnogyps californianus. The sequence continues at coordinate 299,003 of NW_026114422.1, read as the reverse complement.
GTCACGGGTTAGGTAGACACCCAAGTCAGGGGTTTGGTGTCATTAGATATAGGTGTATGACTGCTACGCAGCAGCGTGCCTCCTGCCATGTACCCTGAGGTGCCAAGTGGGGCCTTCATTAGTTTACAAGGGATTGCTGTTGCAAAACATGTCAGCATCAGTGCTCTCCCCAGCGGTTTCATTGCTTCTTTCTTGCTTTGATGTGTCTCAAAGCCTAACATGGAAAAAAATCAAAGAGCAAATTGTCATACACTCTAAAAGTAGGAGGGCTTTTGAGCTGTCTAGTCTCCTCCTCTGCATAACATAGACTGGTATGTTTCCTCCAGATGTTGTTTCAAGTCTGGAGTCTGGATCGATACATCCAAGCCCATGGCACCTGCATGCCAGGTACCAAGAACGGGGGGTTCCTGGTGTCTGCTGTGCCCTATGCCCAGGGACCGATCAGCTTCCCTGCGGGAAGGCCATGCTACACGCTCTCCAGACATTACTGCCAATTGAGTTGTTCCTCTGCACCTGAATCCTAACTCTTGTGACCAGTGTGAACCTGAGCTTATGAGCGAGACAGACCAATCTTCCCAGGCACTGGACTAGCTTCTCAGAGTCTCACAGCAGCACCGGCCATTCCTGAGCCATACATCTGTCATCTTGGAGCAAGTCTTTGTATATGTGGCAAACGGTCACAGTGCTGTAATGTTTCCTTTCTGGGCCCTTGTAGTTATTGTTGTGCATGTCCTGTTTTTCATAATTATGTGATAGCTGGATCAGTGGGAACTCTAGTCATTGACAGCAGAGCGGAATATAACAGGTCTGACACAAAAGGAATCCAGTAATGAGATTTGTGCATTCAAGGTTTAATTGTTTAGCATTCTTCATCCAGTGCTCGTATTATTTTCTCCTGTTACACAATGGTTATCTTCATAGAATAGATTAGATTTCTATCAATCAGACAAAAATGAATTAGTCTATAATTAACCACTAAAATGTATATATTATCTCTATATCCACATGTACACAGACACAACAAATGGCTTGACAAAAAGGACATGAGGTGCACTGTGTTTTCCATTACATGTACCACTGTGGTGGGTTGACCCTGGCCGGATGCCAGGTGCCCACCAAAGCCGATCTATCACTCCCCCTCCTCAACTGGACAGGGGGAGAAAATAAAACGAAAGGCTCGTAGGTCGAGATAAGGGCAGTTTAATAAAGCAGAAGCAAAGGTCATGCGCGAAAGCAAAGGAAAACAAAAGATTTTATTCTCTACTTCCCATCAGCAGGCGATGTTCGGCCACTTCCCGGGAAGCAGGGCTTCAGTACGCGCAGCAGTTGCTCAGGAAGACAAATGTAAACAAACGAATGCCCCCCCACTTCCTCCTCCTCCCCCTAGCTTTTATACTGAGCAGACGTCATATGGTATGGAATATCCCTTTGGTCAGTTTGGGTCAGCTGTCCTGGATCTGTCCCCTCCCAAGATCTTGCCCACCCCCAGCCTACTGGTGAGGGGGGGGCAATGTTGGAGAGACAGCCTTGATGCTGTGGGAGCACTGCTCAGCAGTAGCCAAAACACTGCTGTGTTATCAACACCTTTCTAGCTACCAATACAGAGCACAGCACTATGAGGGCTGCTATGGGGAAAGTTAACTCCATCTCAGCCAGACCCAATACAACCACTGAAAATACTACAGGAAAATGTATTCCCATGGTACTATGAGTGAAATGAAAGATAATGGCATAGAAAAGAAAAATGAACAAAAAAGCCTGCTGAGCTATGCTAAAACACAAAATGTAAGGGACCAATATCAGCCAAAACAAAATTCTGAAAGTAAAAACTTACAGAAAAATTTAGGCAAACTTTATCCCATTGGTATATTTTTAGCATGAAGACCTGAAAAAAATGCACTATAAAAAAAGGTTGTTGTGTAGCAAGGCCGATCAGAGCCCCTGTTGCTATCATAATTGCGGAGTAGTTGTGTACAAAATGAAATAGAGAGGACACCCCTGTATCCCATATGCTCCAATATCCAAACTATCTGCCTGCTTATAATTACAGTGCTTGGAAAAAAAAATGTTGCAGAAGGAAAGAGGAAAAAAAGTCTGCCTGGATATTTTTCTCCTATTGTGTGTGGCTCCTTTGAATGATGGTGTATTGTGGTTTGTAGCAGAGGATTTTGTGCCTGGAATAATGAATTGTCTCCTAGCATAAAATACCTATGCTCACCTTCAGCATCCATTGAGAAAAAGATGTTAAACACTGTAGTGATATACTGCAGCAGCAGAGAATTTCATATTAATCATATCATGTGATGCCAAATGCCCTGCTGGCATTGTTTGTAACACTGCTGTAGAGCTATCGAGCTTTTCATTGTCAGTGTTGATAGCTTTTTACCGAATTCAAATGTAAATACTCTAAATAAATTCCAGATTAAAATATGGTAGGAAATCCTCTCTCCTTTAGAAAAAGAAAGTTGATATTTAAGTCTTAAACTGTTTTCTTCCTAAGATCTTCACGTACGGTACGCAAACAGCTTACCACAGGCTAAGCTGAGATGTGAATAAATAGGCTGCTGTTGGCTGCTCTGGGTAGCCACCCACGAGGATGCTCTTACTCCAGAGCAGATGTACACCAGCTTCTCTCTCCCCCCTCAGGGAAAGAGTTGCTCCACATACACCATGGGCAAGAGCATACTCACAGTCTGTAATCAAAAAACAGCTGAAGTGCTCTATCTGCATGCCCAAAATTACTTCACAATAACTTCGTACTGGAACCGTATTCCAGGCAGAGATTTACCCTGGCGCCACGGGGGATTTAATTTCTTCTTTTGTTCCCTGTCTACTACCCCTTTTTCCCTCCTCCCCCATCAGTGTGCTGGTGTTTCCAGTATAAGACTGTATCTTCTTTCTAATTCCCCAGTTTCACACACATGGAAGGTGAGTGCAGTAATGGCGATATATGAGGCCCATGCAGTCGCAAGGGAGGAAGAGATGGAAAGTGAAGGTACTAACACCTCTTCCTGGCTGAAGATGCGTGCCACTAGCCTTTCCCCTCACATGATCCACCATGCAAGGGCACCCCTAGTATATCGTTCAAAACAAGGTGTGCTTGCATCAACCCACGCGCCTTCAAAATCTATTCAGATACAGTTACGTTAACCCCAGTGTATTGATAGGTATCATCTAATATACACAACATAGATTTTTAAAAGCAGAGGTGAAGATCAATCACTTAGAGCAATCACATCCTTCCCTGACATTGCAGGGCTGTTCCTTACAGTTTGGAGCTGAAAAGCACCAAATTATGGGCTTCACACACATTCTTGGCATATTGTTCTACTTTCATGGGCAGGAAATATTTTTCTAATCTTCATCTAAATTTACTCAAGCTGCTGTTCCCACACTGCTGATAACAAATCTTTGAAAATTAGTATTCTGCAATAACTGATTTACAGATTTCCCCCTCCAAACTGCAGGCCTGGATTGTGGTGATGGAAAAATCCTGCCTTAGAAGTGTGCCAGCACTGCGGGTACGTTACTGTTGCAATCAGTGCTGAGACTGGCTGCTTGTGTAGACATATGTGGGCAAGGCAGTTTGACGGTAGTTTGACTTGGGTATAGCCAGCAGGATGTTATAGCAACACGAAGCTCAACACAGGCAGAAAGCCTGACCAAGAGCGTGGGTAAATGGTTTGCATGGTGAGGCTCACAGCTAACCTGGTTAGAGCTCCCGGTTGCTGCAGTCACTCGGCTTGTTTCATCCAATCTAATTTAAATTGGTCAAAGCCAGCACAGATATATTCAAAGCTAGAGATGTAGTGAAGAAATGTCCTTAGGAATGAGAACAGCCTGTTCCAAATTTGACAGTGATATTTTTCTGGTGAGAAAAAGGATGGTGCTGAGAAAAATAAAGAAAAAAGTTTTGATTGCTTCAGTTTTAAAAAACAATGAAATGTTGCATTGTTCTGAAGTTTCACTCTTGTTTTCCCTTCTTTCTAATATATCAATCAATCATAGCTGTTTTGAACTAGAAGATAAAATACAGTTACAATTTTCCTTAAATAAACTGGAATAACTTTAAAATTACTTTTTTTTCCTCAAGCTTAAAATTATTCATCTCCTCCAAAGAGGAACCTAATGCTGAGATGTTGCAAAACAACACTTTTGGTTAGGAAACAAACTTTGGGGGTAGAGGGATGAGAGATTTTTCTGTGCCTTTCTAGAGGACTCATGGGTCCTTTCTGGTTTTCTGTGGCTTTCTTGAAGAGTGCTGTTGTAGCTCTGTTCAGTCCCAGGCTGAACTACTCCAAGCAAGGAGAACTGCCAGAGCTGCTGAGGATACCACATTTTCCAAGAGGACCTGCTGTCCTCAGTTTTAGTGACAGAGCAGCTGGGAGCTCTCCAGAATTGGCCATGGGAGCTCTGGCCCAAATTCCTGGGACAACAATTGCAGGGCCTTAGAGCCCTACAATTAAAGGCAGAAGTATAGGTTTTTCCAAAATCCCAAGCTGCTCCCCTCAGACCTCTTTCTCCCTCCATAATAATCCAAACTCCCTTTCCACAGCTATAGTTCCTCAAACAAGATAATACTGGCTAGAATTGTTTCGCTCCCAAACCCCAAAGATGGAGTTCATACCTACTCTATAATACCAAATCAGAATACAGTTTACAGACACAGCTTCTTCATCAAGCCACTTGGCGGCCAGTTCTTCATTTTGACATGCCTCTTACAGGCATGGATGTAAAAGATTGCACAATGGCACTGCAGCCTGTGACAACATGCATTTGGATAACAGCCAAGGTCTCTCGCAGTGGTAAAAACTCAGAGGTTTGGGGGGGAGGAAGGCAAAATCATCCAGCCTTTCCCATCCAACTTTGTGGTTCTAGTAAAAACACAACCTGATCCAGATTTCTGAAGTGTTTTGAATAAAACCTATGTTGCTAACGTCCATACAGCCACACTAATTTGGATCTCTGTAAAGACTAAAGTAAAATAAAGTGTGGTTCATGTTCTATCACAGCACCCCAAAACTTTGGGGGTTTGCACAAAGAGAACTCAGATACTCCAAAACACTTATGATTTCAGATCACCAAACCTCAGAAAACCAAAATTTCATCAACCTGCCTCTTGTATTTTTCCAATAAAAATAAAAGCGTGTATCAATGCTGAATGCCAGCAGACTGTGCAGGCTGAATATCTGAAAGGAAAGCCTTTAGTAGAGACCTGGACTTCAGAGCTTTTTGGAAACAGTAACTCAGCAGGGTAGTCAATAAGACTTGTAAATCCATTTACTGCATCTTTTAGATCAATTTCTTTCTGACTTCTTGTACAACATTTAAAACTTGCTGAAGCCCCAAGACATTCTTCTCCTGTGGTGCCTTTAGAATAAACCAATCATCAGAAAACATTGTGTATTTTCCTTCACAACCACAAATTGTGACTGGTATGTTAAGCACTACTAAAGCTAAGGAGTTGAATGTTGGAAATATAACAGTAAGTAGATCTTTCACAAGTTACTTCCTTTCTCTCCATATTATTGTTTTTGGCTTACTTTCAAACAAATGACTGATTCAATTTCTTGTTACTGTTCTTTCTCCTGCTGTCAGGTCTTAATTGCAAGCCACCAACACATTGGCTGTGTGGACAAAATTAAAAATGCAATAAAAAATCGATAAAAGCATGTGCAACTTTTTATTACAATTTACTCACCTTTGTTTGGCTTTATGACAAGTTATGGCTTGGCAAAACGTCTTACCATGATCTAGTTTTCTTGTTTAAATATAAATTCACTGTTATTCCCCACTGCCCTTCAGTAACTTTCCAAAGGTTTTGCCTTGCATCAAGTAGGAACATTTCAAAAACAACAGGGAAATTTGCTACGACAGCTACGAGCTTTAGCCCCTCTCCTCTAGATCATAACGTGGGAAATAAAATTCCAAGAAGGTGTTGGTCATGAGCTATTTTTACCTCTGTGGTTCAGGGTTTTTTTACCCATATGATTACTTTGATGGGTACCTTAAGGGAAGAAAGAGTTATCGTTCTGCTCTATTTGAATATGTGCTAGAGCTCAGAATAAAACAACTAAATGCATGCAAAGCTGTAACATCCTCAAGTTGATATAAATAAGTGCCTATCTTCCCTGCAAGAATTGATTCAGATTATAACCTCTGTGTTGCCATTAATTCAAGGCTAATCTACATACAAAGGTCTCAACGCATATGTAATGTGAAGTGGGGGGATAGGATAGAGTCTGAGTACCCACAACTCATCAGCTGTGGCTGGGATCACCATGTGCTGCAAATCCCTGATCAGTGCCATGTGGGTGGTGCCCAGCACCACAGCTGGTTCTCAGCTGACCACAGTCAGGTCCAGATGAGTCAATGTGGAAAATGAAAATTACTCAGAAGGTGACTTTGCAGTGAAGGTGTAGCCTCTGGGTGAAGTTTACGTAGTCTGGCAACTGCTTCGTCACTTGGAATGATACCTACCAGCCACTACAGATTGCTGGACTTGGATTACTGTTGCTAGTGCACAGTAAATTCATGTTACATAGACCCACAGGTTTTCTAAACAGCTGCTGCTGTTCTTCACTAGAGCTGGGTCAGCTTCTCCTACTGAACAATGCATTTAATTTGGTCCCTTGTATTACATCTACACACAGATTTCAGTGTTTTCATTATTTAGAATTATTCACTGAATAATGCATAGGAACATCTTGCAGACTGTGTACTTACTTGTGAATGCTGTGCCACAGTTATTGCTTGTTCACTAGTTGGATTGTGTGATTGGTCACTGAAGCCAACCAGTATTTTTTCTGCTCTCCCTGTAGCCCCCCAGCCCAAGAAGCATCTTCAAGTTTCATGTTTTAAAAATGAGAATAATCAGTCATATGTACTTTTTCACCAATATCTACAACAAATCCTTTGCACATTCCTAAGAGAATAAATTTTGTGTGTTCGCATGTGCAGACAATAAAATGTGAAACAAAACTGTAAATGTAAATGAATAAATAAAGTCAGCTCTTAGCCTAGTGGGCAGAATACTTACCTAGGAAATGGGGAATCTGTGTTCAGCTTCCTTCTCAGCCTGAAGGCACCATTCCCCAGCTGAGTCCTTGTATTGGGTTTGCGTGGCAAGGTTTTGGTAGCGGGGGGGCTATAGGGGTGGCTTCTGTGAGAAGCTGCTAGAAGCTTCCCCTATGTCTGATAAAGTTAATGCTAGCAGGTTCCAAGACGGACCCGCCGCTTGCCAAGGCCGAGCCAATCAGTAACAGTGGTAGCGCCTCTGTGATAACATATTTAAGAAAAGTAAAAAAAGTTACAGGGGAGTAGCAGTTGCAGCGAGAGAGAGCGGAGTGAGAAGATGTGAGAGAAAGAACTCTGCAGACACCAAGGTCAGTGAAGAAGGAGGAGGAGGAGGTGCTCCAGGCGCCGGAGCAGAGAGAGAGATTCCCCTGCAGCCCGTGGTGAAGACCATAGTGAGGCAGGCTGTCCCCCTGCAGCCCATGGAGGTCCATGGTGGAGCAGATATCCACCTGCAGCCCGTGGAGGACCCCACGCCGGAGCAGGTGGATGCCTGAAGGATGCTGTGACCCCGTGGGAAGCCCGCGCTGGAGCAGGCTCCTGGCAGGACCTACGGACCCGTGGCCCCGTGGAGAGAGGAGCCCATGCTGGAGCAGGTTTGCTGGCAGGACTTGTGACCCCGCGGGGGACCCACGCTGGAGCAGTCTGTTCCTGAAGGACTGCACCCTGTGGATGGGACCCACGCTGGAGCAGTTTGTGAAGAACTGTAGCCCGTGGGAAGGACCCACGTTGGAGAAGTTCGTGAAGGACTGTCTCCCGTGGAAGGGACCCCATGCTGGAGCAGGGGAAGAGTGTGAGGAGTCCTCCCCCTGAGGAGGAAGGAGCGGCAGAAACAACGTGTGATGAACTGACCGCAACCCCCATTCCCCGTCCCCCTGCGCCGCTTGGGGGGAGGAGGTAGAGAAAATAAGGAGTAAAGTTAAGCCTGGGAAGAAGGGAGGGGTGGGGGGAAGGTGTTTTAAGATTTGGTTTTATTTCTCATTATCCTGCTCTAATTTGACTAGTAATAAATTAAACTAATTTTTCCCCAAGTCAAGTCTGTTTTGCCCGTGACGGTAATTGGTGAGTGATCTCCCTGTCCTTATCTCGACCCACGAGCCTTTCGTTTTATTTTCTCCCCCTGTCCAGCTGAGGAGGGGGAGTGATAGAGCGGCTTTGGTGGGCACCTGGCATCTGGCCAGGGTCAACCCACTACAGTCCTCCAGGTATAGACACCTCTCACCCTTCATTTTGAAATTTTCCCTTTCACCAGTCAAAATGATTAGTGTCCTGAAGCTGGGGGAGGGGGGGTGAAGAAGAAAAAAAAACTCAGGAAAACCTGATTTTGTAACCTTGTAGCCTGGCAGCTGGTGGGAGAAGGCAGCCGTGACCTGAAGCCCTTTTCTGGAGAAACCCTCTCAACCACAGCAAAGGCAATAGCAGAGGGTAGCACTAGCATGGTGAAAAACATCTTCCAAGCAGCAAGGCCTGCTCACCCAGCACCAAGGCAGTTGCTACACTCTGGGTCCAGAGGGGATAGAGAGCACCCAGGGTACAGCTCTGATTCAGGCACCAGGGAGGAGCAGGAATGGAGGAGAACATCTGGTGCCATGTCTCCTGCTGACTGGCTCCAGGTTGCTGCCTACCCAGTATGGGGAATTTGGGGGTTACCCTTTGGAGCTGTGTTACCCTTCCCATTGATTGCACAGGTCTTGTTTTGACCTCTGAACCACCCTGCTGGGGTTGGACACCTGAATTTTTAGACAGTGTCTAAACTACTCAGTCTACACGGGAAGCCCCGAACAGATGCTCTGAATCTGGCCCCTTGTTCCTATTTTCAATTATTTCTCTCACTCTAACCCTGTAAATTATTCTCACGTGTCACTCCTCACTGTCAGAGGGGAGGTGCAGTACATTGCAGGGCCTCCAGAAGAGCTGACAGAAACTTCGCTTCCCTCCAGCTCTGTGTGTGCCATGGCCCTGGATGCGCTGAAGGCATGGGGACGGGGCAGGGGACAACCTCCGAGGCCAGGCCTGATGAAAGGCATGGCCAAGCCAGCACCATGCTTCTGGGTATGACTATCAAGGAAGGAGGACAAGGAGGTGGGCTAAGCAGGAGGCACAGGCACTGCTGTAGGGCACTGCATACCGGGCTAAAAGGAGAGCCACGCAGAGCCACAATAATCATATGCAGGAACAATGCAGTAACTCGGAGCAGTGATGGAGGAAAATAAAGTCTAAGTAGTAGGAGCAGAAGTAGAAAGAAGCAGCAAATGCTTGTTGAGATGTTTGCTGAATCTGTTTATACATTTACATATCTCTGGAAACCAGGCAGGCATGGGGTACGTCTTTGCACTCCTCTTGGAAGGAGGAAGGAGAAGACTTCAAATGAAGGAAGGGGAACAGGCACTGAAATGGGACCCCTCTTCCCCCGCCTCCCCATCCCCTGCTTATGCACAGTGCTGTCCCCTGGGCTTCTATAGGGCTCCTCTTCTGCTGCCATGTCTGGTGTTGCTGCTTCCAGCTGTTCACCACATTCATCAGAAATTTCCTGAATATCAACTCGAAGAAACGTCTGGGCCTGCTTGTCCCCCATCCCTAGTATTATTACCAGAGATGGTCCTTTACATTTCCAATGAAAAAGTAAGGTTAACTTTTTAACAGATACTTTTCCAAAGGAGGGGGAAGGTCTTCCAGAGCTGCCATAGAAACAAAAATGCCAGAGGTGAGGAATAGCCAGGGAGAAACTGTGAAGGTAAAAGTTTTATAGGGAGGAAGAAGTGTAAACAATATTTGATGGGTACATTTTTAATATAAAAGCAACAAACCAGTGAAATGGGTCAAAAAACCTGTGCAAGACCCTGTGTTTCTAATAAATGTTATTGATTTTGTAGGTGCCAGAGTTTTAGCCTCAAAAAATTATGGTGATTTCTGCACTATATCCTGTGCTTTGTTACCCAAAATGCGCAACTGTAAGAGACAGTAAGAGAGAGAGAGAGAGACTGAAAAACCTGTTTGTGTATTTTCACCTAGTGTGCTTGGCTCATTTGAACTATAAGGTACAACATGGTGTAAGATTTTTGTGTCTTGAATAACTGAACTCACACACATTTGCCATTACCTGCCTTCACCTGCGGTGTCCATTGAACAAGAAATATTGAATACGAGGACAACACTGCGCAGCAAAAGGTGCTGTCAGAGGAGTGGAGCTACATAGTGAACCGCCCTTGCAGCAACAACAGCCAAAGCTGCAGCTACAGAGAACTCACAGAGGTGCCGGCTACTCAAAGTCTATGTGGCACTTTTTAAACTCCTATTGCTACAGGTTACACCTGAGATTATTGCAAGAGAGATCAGAAGTGTGAGTTATCTCTCTCTTTTTTCAGGAGCCTTGTGCTTTAGTATAGAAACAAGAGCAAATCCATCTCCCAAGAGATGTCTCTGTGTAATCTCCCTGTCTTTTGGTGGGTTTGTTTTCACAGTCACGTTTGCTTTGTGGCAGTTAGTCCTTCTTTCTGCCACTCTTTCTTACTCCATCCTTTTTTCCTGCTTCCTCTTGTTTTACATCCTTTCTTCTGCACTTTAGGTTTCTCTTCTCCTATTGTCCTTCAGAAGAAAGGGAAGTCTCATGTAGGGAAAGGCTCGATTTGTCTCATTTCCTCCTCAAAGGCAATGAGATGAGTCATCCCTTAACCATGCTGCCCTCCAGCTCCGGATCCTCCCTTATCTCCCAAGAGCCAGGGAAATAAGTAGGGTTTCCTTGGTTAAATACACACTTACCAACAGCATTCAGATGCTATAAGGGTTAATCAGTATTCATACAAACCCTAAAAGCACTGCATAACATGAGCATAGTAATAACTGATCCTCTTCTCCAGGGGTGCCGCCAAGCGAGGAGCTACGGGAGGGAGCAGCTGCCCCAGAGCGGCCAGTGTGGCCAAGGCCCCAGCCCAGGTGAGCGCCCCAGCAAAACTGGGGAGAGAAGGGCAAAAGATGCATCCCCAAACGCTCTTCATCCTGCCACAGGGACAGGGGAAGAAATCCCTTCTCCAGGAACTGGGAACAGTAGGACAGTCACAATTTCTGCTGATGAAACTACAGTGACTTTACAATGCATTTCAAGCTCTTTTTGACAACACACGGCCCGGGTCCCCCTTTACCTGGAGGAATCCCACCCAGCCGCCTCCCGCCCTCTTAGGATGTTCGAATGCATTAGCTTGAGCACGTTTGTCCTGCTTTGCTGGCAGCGAAACATCTTGTGGGTCAGCACAAAGACAAGACGCAAGTGTGCATCAAGGCAATTAGATGGCCTAGATGCTCTTGTGCTCAGTAGGGGATGTCAGCGCTGAGAAGCTGCTTGAGCAGCGCAGTTTCCTGCCATGTCTACTTTGTTTCACATCACTTAGGAAAGTCCTTGAACATAGCCCATGTAAACAGAGGTGCAGATGATTTTAAATTGCCACCTGCACTTGGTGGCACACCACAAGCGCACACTAATGTTCTCAAGTTCAGGCCCCTCAAGGCTTGCATTTGAAGACAGCTCCTTGTATGGGCCTATTTTCCATTTGTAGCACAAAAACCACTAGCTATTAAGAAGCACAGCCAACAGCAATACACTCTGAAATTAATAAAACTTGGAAAGTAAAGCAGCAGGCTCCAGCCTAATAAGTGAACGCAATGCACTGTCAAATGGCAGGCTTGGTTCAGATGAGCTACCTTAGGTCATTTTCTCTGAGAATTAGTGGGGCTGGGAGCATCACCAACGTAATGATTGTCACGTCCAGGGAAGAGCGCCGTGCTCATGGCTCCCCCGCGCCCTGGCAGAGAAAATGGAGGTTGCTGTGGTGGACCTTACAGATAGCGGTGTAAAAAGGCACTCTGGTACTGTTGTCCACACCAGGTGTCCTGGTTTCAGCTGGGACAGAGTTAATTCTCTTCATAGTAGCTGGTACAGTGCTGTGTTTTGGATTTAGTGTGAGAATGATGTTGATAACACTCTGAGGTTTTAGTTGTTGCTAAGTAGCGCTTATCTTAAGCCAAGGACTTTTCAGTCTCCCATGCTCTGCCAGCAAGCAGGTGTGCAAGAAGCTGGGAGGGAGCAGAGCCGGGGCAGCTGACCTGAACTAGCCAAAGGGGTATTCCATACCATGGAATGTCATGCCCAGTATATAAACAGGGGGAGTTGGCCAGGAGGCGCGGATTGCGGCTCGGGAACTAACTGGGCATCGGTCAGCGGGTGGTGAGCAATTGCATTGTGCATCACTGGTTTTTTTCCTTTCCCCCCCCCTTCCTTTTTTTGTTGCATTCCTTTTCATTACTATTATTATTATATTTCATTATTACTATTGTTAGTATTATATTTTACTTTAGTTATTAAACTGTTCTTATCTCAACCCACGAGTTTTACTTTTTTTCCTTTCCTTTCCTCCTCCTCACCCCACTGGGAGGGGGAGGGGGAAACGGCTGCGTGGTGCTTAGTTGCTGACTGGGGTTAAACCACGACACCAGGCCTGTGCCTAAGGCCACCTCATCACACTTCATGTCCCTACCACGCATGGCTGGGCGCTTGAGGATGTCACCGATCTGTAGCTGACTCAAGCATCCTTCCTTTCTGAGGATCAGTAAAGTCAAATGCAACATTAAGTTCATTTTCCAGCCCTTGACTCAAAGCAGGCCTTTCCCTCGAGCTGTGTGAATAATGGATTCATTTGGTTTGTCAGTGACACCAAGAACACGTTTTTTGTTATGAGTCAACCTAAAGCAGTTTATCTGCTTTTTGGCAGGGGAAAATTCGTTGTGAATTAAGATGCTTAATTTGACCCCAAACCAAGATGTTTCATTTCATTCTTTGGATGGGGGAGGAGAACTGTGTCTTTTTCTCTAAATTAAAATTAGGAAAAAAGGCAGAGGGGGAGTTGAGAAAGCTTAGGGTGGATGTCTTGACATGAAACAAAAAAAGTTGCTTTACGAAATACTTTGTTTCCCAATTTTAATGCAGCTCCCTATTCAGCATGAGAAGAAAATGACTCTTTCTATGATTCATTCTCACATGAAATTCATAGGGTTTAAAAACATGCTTGATTTTGGAAAGTTTCCTATGTTGCTACCTAGCTTTATAGCTTAGGTAAGGTGTTCAGTAATAAAGCCCAGTTCCAGCAAAGACTTCTGACCGTGAGGAAGCAGAGAAATCCCGTGGTGCAGGGCAGCCTGGCACAGCACGGTTTGCGACCACAGAATAGAGTGTGCAATGCTGAACAGGGGTTAGGAGGTAGAAAAGGAAGGAAAGAGAATGGGGAAGTCTGAAGAAACACAGGACGTGCAAGAGGCACCATCAGAGTGAATCAGTGTGATTTTCCAGTAACCATGAAGTTACAGGAGGGGCCAAGTGGCAACACCCACATGCAAACTCCAAACTCCTGAAACCTTCAGACAAGGGAGGGGTGGTGGGACTCAGGTCACAGATTTGGGGTTGAGTTGTCCATCTCTAAGCAGCGTAGCCATTTGAAGAATCCATGAATTCTCTTCCTGCCTTGCTGTCTCAAGCATCCTTATTTCTCCCCTTTTAAGGCTCAACCATATGTGTTTCTAGACCTAATAAAAAGATGTGATTAGGCTAAAAAAAAAATCTAAAACTGTTATAGCAAATTATTAACAATAATAAACACACTACATTATTGCATTCCTTTTAATGGCATACACAGAAGCAAGGAATGAATATAGGATGTACCCCTGCTTGCATTACTCTTGGACATGAGCTAAGAGCAGCAGCAGGGTTCACAGGCTTAGCCAAAACAATCAAGGTGCCTGAGACAGGCCTGAGGCTGGCTGGTCACTGGGGAAGGTGCATCATGGCTGTCTAGACCATAAATGACACTGTAAACACAAGAATTACACCATTGGGGTGTTAGAAATGTGAGCACTTGGACAAAATTTCAGCATGAGGCTGAATAGCTGCGTCCATCTAGAGAAAGTGTTTCTATCTTCCAGTCCCTCAAAAGCTGCTTTAGAAACACAACACAGTAGGAAAAGGCCATTTGCTGACTAGGCAAGAAGTATCATCTGAGCCTGGGTTAAGGATCTTGACCTCAAACAAATTACAGGGCAGAAATGGAGGATGGAGTTGGAGCTGGGGCTACAAATGAATAACAATGCAGTAATGCCAAACAGTACTGCTAGTCTGTGGTGGGTTTACCTTGGCTGGACGCCAGGTACCCACCAAGCTGCTCTATCACTCCCCTCCTCAGCAGGACGGGGGGGAGAAAATATAATGAAAGGTTCATGGGTTGAGATAAGGACAGGGAGAGATCATTCAGCAATTACCGTCACGGACAAAACAGACTCAACTTGGGGAAATTAATTTAATTTATTACCAATCAAATCAGAGTAGGATAATGAGAAATAAAAAACAAATCTTAAAACACCTCCCCCACCCCACCCCTCCCTTCTTCCCAGGCTCAACTTCACTCCCAATTTTCTCTACCTCCTCCTCCCCAACGGTGCAGAGGGCTGGGGAACGGGGGTTGCGGTCAGTTCATTGCACATTGTCTCTGCCACTTCTTCTTCCTCACACTCTTCCCCTGCTCCAGCATGGGGTCTCTCCCATGGGAGACAGTCCTCCATGAACTGCTCCAGCGTGGGTCCTTTCCATGGGGTGCAGTCCTTCAGGAACAGACTGCTCCAGCATGGGTCCCCCACAGGGCCACAAGTCCTGCCAGCAAACCTGCTTCAGTGTGGGCTCCTCTCTCCATGGGGTCACAGGTCCTGCCAGGAGCCTGCTCCAGCGTGGGCTCTCCATGGGGTCACAGCTTCCTTTGGGCACATCCACCTGCTCCTGCGTGGGGTCTTCCACGGGCTGCAGGTGGATATCTGCTCCACCATGGACCTCCATGGGCTGCAGGGGGACAGCCTGCCTCACCATGGTCTTCACCACGGGCTGCAGGGGAATCTCTGCTCTGGCGCCTGGAGCACCTCCTCCCCCTCCTTCTTCACTGACCTTGGTGTCTGCAGAGTTGTTCCTCTCACATATTCTCACTCCTCTCTCCGGCTGCTGTTGCACAGCAGTTTTTTTCCCTTCTTAAATGTGTTATCACAGAGGTGCTACCACCGTCGCTGATTGGCTCGGCCTTGACCAGCAGCGGGTCCATCTTGGAGCCGGCTGGCACTGGCTCTATCAGACGTAGGGGAAGCTTCTGGCATCTTCTCACAGAAGCCACCCCTGCAGCCCCCCTGCTACCAAAACCTTGCCACACAAACCCAATACATAGCCAGAGGTGTCCAGGGCTGGGCAATTGCAATTCAGGCTAGTGGAGACTCCTCCCCTGCTAGCATAAACTAGAAGGAGTACGGCAGGTAGGTGGCTGAAACATCTTCATTCCTGTCCCTGGGCCTGCAGCGATATGAGCTGTTCCTCCAAAATATATTCTGAAATTCTGTCCTACCTCCTTGACCAAAGTCAAAGCTTGTTTCCTAAAGTCCTATTTGCATCACCTTAGTTAAGATATTCTGTGCACATCATCATGTTCTTAACATGATACAGATCTATGGCCTTAAGTGAAGACTAGAGCAGCTGCAGAATATTTGATGTTGCAGAGGAAGTATAAATTTTAGGTAATAAGAAATATTTCTTTAACCCAGATGTTGACAATATTTCAGTAAATAAGAAAATAGCCTGCAAACTAAAGATTAGAACAAAACATGCCAAAAACAGGTTCTCAAAAAATTGCCATGTTAGTAAATTATCTTTATTTCAAAGCAATAAGGGGGAAACTACATCATCCTTCTGCCATTGCATACAAAGACTCCCTGTTTGGGATCAATGAATAGGTATGTGCAGCCAACCTTCTTGCAATTGCCTGCAGGTTATGGATTTGGAAGTTGGTGGAAAATTTCAGATTGAGCCTGAATGTTCACTCACATCTGGACTTTAATGTAACAGCCTAAAGGGAGTGTTGCTCTAAATTTTAAATCACACTGAACTTGATGAAGGGCTTGACATGATCTACAGGAAAAGGTCAGAAAAGCTGTAAACGTTTATTTCAATGAGATTAAACCAGTGTTTTCAATGCTACTTTTACACTTCCATCTGTGTATCCACTTACAGTCTCTGCAGAACTCTTCTAGTGCTTTTCTGTCCTAGGAAATCTTTAGCATAGATGCACTGAAAGGCAATGTACACAGCATATAGCCCTGTAAGGGACCAGGGTAGTGGAATCTGTGGGCAACTGCATTGCAATTGCTCAGCTCATCAGTAGAAAAACTGGCTGGGCAAGAAAGAGGAAGCTTGGGCTGATTCAAGAACATTAACTCCTTTAGCATGAAGGCTAAGGGCTAGCCTAGTTGACTGCAACGCATAATGAAATGTACCTTCACTGTTGAGAGACTATGAAGAATATAATGGACAACATAGCTTCATGTAGATCGTGTACGAGACTGTCCAAAGGGGATGCACAGCTGGGAAGTCATCACAATACTCCCTATCATTTGAGGAGGAAAAAAATCAAAGAAGAAAATGAGACTAGAAAAGACAGGCCAAATCATTATACTATTCTCGCAGAAGAGAGATGTCAGTACATGCTGAGGTACTCGTGAAGGGTGCCAGAGACTTCAATGGCAATGGACAAAAGAGGAACATTTTATCAACTGTTTGGGCTAGTCGGCTGCACACATTACAAAACACAGATGTGTCTGCCCTGCAGCATGCTTAGGAAAAACTCACTAGGCATTCCTGATCTTCAGCTGTGTCTACTCTGGGCTATAAGCAGCATTTACAAGCTGTGTTTGAACTCTGCTTAAATGGCTGACGATTTCAACAGCCAAACTGCCAGAGCATGAACTCAGCACCATGCACTATGTAGAAATTTGGAACCGTTGTGTCTAAAGCCAGCTGAAGTGTGCACTTTCATTCTTGAAATTAGCTGCTAAAATGATCTGGTATAGGGGAAAACCACAAAAATAATGACAGGGGTGTGATGGTAAGGTCTAATATTATTAATGATATGTTCTTGCACATACAAAAATGAGACAATTAAAAAAAGAAAGGAACTTTGTGTTTAAACTGCAAGAGGATTGTATGCCAGTTCAACTCACAAAAGCTGATTTTAACCCTGGTCTGTTTGACACAACCGTTTTATAACTGCATGAAGGTACTTGACACTGACATGTGGTTCTTGTTCTCCTGCCTTAGGAGCATTCTTACAGCATTCTTCCTTATTATTTGCTGTGTGCACTTTCTTGACGTTTGAATCACTGAACTAACTTGCACTTGCACTGGTAACTTCTCAGCTTTGGATTTTTCCATTTACCATGCACAAAGTCTGATCTGCTGCCTTTTGTGTGTGTATTGCTGATTATTTCCAAGACAAATTCACATTTGTGATGATTGTTTGGAGGAAAAGCACTGTCCAAGGACAAAACACAAGAATTTAGATTATTTTTGGAGTTGTTACATAACATACAGCCACAATCTACCTCTCCAGCACTACTTATTTTTGTGTGAGCCCAACTATTTACAGTGGCTTGAGTGCTATTTAAAAGACCATAGCAAGCATACTTGAAGAGCATGTGCTTTCTGGTGTTTGGACCCATGACAGGTGAATTCTTGATTTAGTTCTCTCTATATCCTCTTCCTCTTGTTTCCATCCATGCTCTAATGCATGGAATTCCTGGTCTACAAAGCAAAGCAAGTAACCTGCAATGCAGCAGTAGGAAGAAACCAGTGAGCGTTCATGCCACAAACGTCAGGTTATGTAGGATCAAGTCCAGGCATGAATGGCTGCATACGTATCATTTGTTAAAGCAATGTTGCTTCTCAGGATTATTTGCTGATTTCCAGTTTAGGAAGTTGCACTACTGCTCATTTAGGCTTGCATGCAGAAATGAAGTTTATAGGTAATATTTGGAAAACAGTTACTCAAATTGGCTCACTACATTTCCATAATGACTATTGCATATATATAATAACTATTTTTTAAGCCATCAAGTATTTTGTTCCATCTGGCCACTTTCTATGAAATGGTTCTATTTGTACTGGCTACTGAAAATAAATGATGGCAATATCCTCCCAGGTCAAAAGCAAACCTCATACAATGCCCACTGTGATCACTGTGAATTAATAGGGCTCTCCTGCTGCAACAACAGGTCCACAAAGCTGAGGTGTTGTAGCTAACGCCATTTATCATCTGGGGCATCTCCAGTAAAAGGAGGATGTGTTTAGGGTGAAAGAGATTAGAAGTCTCATCATAACATCTTTGGTTTATGTGAGTTTGAATTATTTTTAAATAAAGGTAGCAGTTTTTAGTATTATGATGCTGGACAAGACTAAAATCTCTTGACTTCAAAGAACAAATAGTTTCATATCTCAAGCATTTCATGCCAAATGTTTGCCAGGATTTTTATCTTAGTCCAACTATTTACAGTGGCTCTAATGCTATGTAAAAGACTGTAGCAAGACATCCCCAGGGGATTATATTACTATTTGGCTTTATACTTCTTTCACTACTTCCAATAAATCATGAGCTTCTTCAGATGTGTCAGAGGGCATTCCATTTCCTCAACTGCAAATGACAAATGATGAATAATACACATTGCTGACTTTTTTCCCACCCCAAATTCCTATCTAGCTCTCCAGTGACTCCAACTGTTGCATTTAGTCTATTTTTGCAGATGTCCTGCACAATGACTGTGAATCTCTCAGATTTCATGTATGAAGATCATTCTCGTTCAGTGCTATACATACGTATGCATTGTATTCAGCTCATTTACTGTAAGTGTGAATTTAGAGGTTCTTCCTTCCCACTTGAATGTACAGAAATATGTGGAAATAATGGAAATATTATATGGAGATAATTATTCATTGTTCTGTTGAACTTAGGCACCAAAGTAATCATCCAAGTAAGCATGTAGCAAGCCTACTTTGCATAGTCTGTGCTGAAGAGCATGACTTCACTCTTGGTATCCAAGATAACTAAAGCTAGTGCAAATATGCCTTTAAAAGCTGCAATCACACATTCCAAAAAAAGTTACAACCTATGTTTGTGGTAGCTATAAATGAAATATTTTTGCTCACACTCCATATTAAAAGAACATCAGTGGAGGAGATGCTTGCATTTTGGGGAGGACTGGCTAGAATAACAGGAGACAAATAAATTAACAGAGTCAAAGAGAGGAGTTATTCATTCTCTTGCACTCAACAGTGGCTATGATGCAAAAATGAGCTATGAAGCCAGTTAGACTGCCCCAGTCCTAATACAAGTTTCAGCAGCCTGTACTGGCTTTGGTCTTTCTGGACACTGTTTACATAATTTGTGAATTAGTGCAACAAAGCACACCTACATATTCTTCCAGCCACGCAGCCCTGGGTGCCTTGGGAGCTGGCTTTGTTGACTTTCTGCTGTGGGAGAAATCTCTCAGGTGAAATCAAGCTCCTTTCCCTGCAAGACCCTTGGCTGTTGTGTCATATATGGAGTGGGCATAATACCTGTGAGTGACAGAGACACCCATCTGTCCCATCCTGGAAACTTATGAGCTGAATATCACACCAATGGTTCTCTATTTTAAAATAGGTACTTCTAAAATGTCACCTAAGAACTGAACACACTTCAGAAAAAAGGCATGAAATAACCCATAGGCATTCTCCAATCTGTCATTACCTGGTTCAGCAGGTATCACTAAAGCCCACCTCCGCTTGCTGAGGAGAGACTTGTAGCACTACCTTTGCAGTGCTCTTTGGGGAAAAGTAGAGGTACCTGTGAGGATAACTATTGGGAACAGTTTCTTCCGCACATGACCTTCTTTAACCAGAAAACTTTTGAATAGGGAATGATAATACATGTTTCAGGAGAATAGACTTTAAAACATTTTTAAACAGGGTTCCTCAGCTCCCCTTAGGTTTCTTATTTACAATGTCATATTTAGTACTGAATTTAACCAGCTTTACCTGTAACAAATCTGCTGAGAGATCCTATGATGAAGGAAAATTTCCTTTCCAGCCAATCTCTTTAGGAGCCATGTTGAGGTGCTTTTCTCATACGTTGCAAACTTCCTGCTACCTGGAAGGCACCTGTCAACACTCAAGCCTGAGAAATTCCCAAAGTTTAAACCTGAACAGGTCACTGGGCTGGCTGCCGTGTTCACTGCTCGGGCTGGCTGCCTTCTGCTGTGTCCTGTAGATTACAGAGGGTTACTCTGGAAAAAACAAAACAAAACACCTGATTGCTTTTTGCTAATTAAAAAGTCCCTACCAAGCAAACTATAGCATTTGATTACCATCATTTTCAGAAGAGGCTGCTCAATAGCAGTTAATTCCCACAGTCAGTTCTGGTATGAGCCAAGAGGAGCATGCAACTTGCCGTAGTTTAGGAGAAGAGATTAAACTTAGTCTTTCTGGAAAGGTATAGAGGAAAGGAAAGACTGGCCAAGGTCAGCTGAAGAAATTACCTCAGCTAAGTAAGCCATATTTGAGGCAATTGATTTTAATGTGATCCCAACAGGAACTATTTAGAAGACCAGCTAGTCACTCAGTACAGCTTCATCTAAAGTATCACTTTTAGTTTTGCTGAGCCCAGACTGTGTTTAAAACAAATTCCCAATCTGTATTTTAACAGCGGACCTCAGAAGGGCACAGTCTAGGAATGTGGTTACAGCACAGGTGGTTCCTATCAATATCACCCAAGTCATGCTGTAAACATGATGGGATACCAATGTTTTGTAACTAGAGCCATCATTAGAGCAGTTTCTACAGAGTAGATAAGATCAAAACAAAAGCTCATTGACCCTCTTGCATTTAAGGATTCCATTATCTTTATTATAGAAATCCCCAAATGCAGCTTACTTCCCATTACATATTTAAGCCCATGTTGTCTCTGACACACTAATTCTCTCAAGATCTGAAAGCGCTCTTTCTCTATGCTTATTAATTTTACATAGTACTTTGAGACAAGTTAATAACACGATCCAACTCATCCACTGTCCCACTGTTGGGGAACCAAAATGCACGGACGAGAAACCTAGTGCTAATGGCAATGCTATTCAGATAAAGCTGTTTTTATCCAGCTGTGTCAGAAAGCTAAACAGCCTGCTGCTCCTGATCCCTCCAATTTTGATCTGCTCTGTGGAAGATATAGTAAACAATCCCACAAGTATTACCAACTTATAACTTAATTTTCCTTCCAATTACTACATAAATTATGTTATTGCAATTTATATTTGAGGTTCATATGCTACCACACTAATACTATCTGAGCAGTGGAGACATAAATTGATTAGCCAGAATATACTGCACAGCAGCAGCCATTCTCCTTTCTTGGAAAGGTACCAGACTCTGGAAGGAAAGGAGCTGCCAGGGAAATGCCATATAGTTTTGAATGGAAGGATTCTTTCTGCGCCGATTCTCATGCCTATGCTGGAGGCATAGGCAATGCAAGGAGACACGGGCTCATGTTGGGTCTTTAGATACTAGCATAATATAAACATTTACCCTTATCCGACAACTTCAATTCAGGAATTATTAATTATCACAGGAAGCCACAAAACAGCTCACAATGAGTGATTTATTCAGGTAACATAGCCACTGCTGTATTTATGATTAGTCTAATACAAACAGTAGGTTTCTATTCAGTATTTGCAGTTCTGAAGTTTACTGAAGTAAACACTCACCATTCACAAAAGTGCAGCCTTGTTTAAAGACTGAATTTGTTGCACAGGTTTTGCTTTTTGTTGCTACCTGAGTCACATGCTGTGGGTCCCCCTTGGGGTAACATTTTACTTAAGAACAGGACCCTAAACTGAGAAAGCCATCTGTCTCTGGGACTGATGCCGAGGGAAGGCAGGATGGAGGAAAAACTGAGTCTTTGGAAGGAAAATCTGAGAAATAAGCTCATGGAGCTTCAGGATATTGAATTAAAATGTTCTGGTGCTCTTCTGCAGAAGAAACCATATTAGATCCACATGCACGAACTGCAGACTTTCAGGAAGCTGGTGCCTTTGTGATGGCTGTGTAGGTTACTTCGCAGACTACGTGCTCTCACCTAACGTTTGCACCAAGGAATTCTTCATGCACATAGATGTGAAATTATAACTGGGAATATTGCAGCTGAGCTCCTGCCTGGCATGTTGAAAAGATAGAGCTGCCACTGTTGTGAGCTGAGGGCACCTGTGTTCATCCTGCTCTGTGCTATACCGTACCAGCCTGCAAGCCCAGCGGGGTCTGCAGATCCCCACACCGCATCCTCCGTCACTGTTCCCCTGCCACCATCGGCACAGGCAAGGGAGGGGAGCGTGCTTGCAAGCCTGCTGTTCTCGTCCCTCGCCTGCAGCTCATGTCTCTGGACTGAGGTTTTGAAGAAGGTTGCTTTGCTCCCCACTCTGCATGGCGACTGACACAGCAACTGCCTCCCCTGAGCCTTCTGATGCACACTGGAAATTAGGAAGCTTCTAGGAGGTTTGCAGAAGGAATTTGCTCAAGATATGAAAGGAATTGTAAGACACTGCGCCTCCAACAGAGGGGAAAGTAATCAATCATCTACTTCTATCAGACTGCCTGTTTTCTGCTGCCCCCAGTTGTAATGACCACCAGTAACACCACAGCTCAGAAGACAGCAAGGACATCCCTGGTCACCCCCACAAACAGTGCGAGTCACCTCGTTTTCTCTTTCACGGGGATTTTCCAGCATCTTCCTGTCAGCACCCAGTTGAGCATTTCACCCCAAAGCAACCTGGCCCCCTTTTCACTTCACTGTGAAAGCGTGGCCCCAGAGTCTGACCGTGCAACACTCCCTGCCTTGTCTTTAAGCCTCCTCAGACATACTGCACAATTTTTCACCCTACAGTCAACATAGTTTCATCCCACTTAGTTCACTCGGGGCAGGAGGCTTTTCTCTGGCCAAAGCGGGCTGCTGGCATGCACCGGGAGACCCTGTTGCCAGGGGACATTTTTTTCTGTGGCGAACGACAAGGAAACACAACAACAACAAACAACAACCACAGAAAAAACGTGCTGTCGCTAAACCTCATTCAAGAGAAAGGGAAGCCTGTGGTAGCAAGTCCTGATGGTACCTCTGAAAACACAGGCCTTACTGCTGCTGAGGGAATTTCCTGGTCTCCCAGAGGCAGGGGTGCCGGCCCCACGCATGCCCTCCAGGAGCCACTGCCTGAGGGAAAGAGTCCAAAACCTACACATGACCAGGCTGGTGAAACGAAGGTCATCTAGTGCAACAGCCTGAGCCAGGCAGACCTCTCTATTTGGCATTGCTATTTATCTTCTGAAGTTTAAAAAAACCCCAACAAACCTTCAGGGGGTTATGTCTCCTGGGCTCTTGGCTCCCCTGGATGAGGGTGGCAGCTGATGGCAGGGCTGGGTGGCTGGTGGCAGGACAGGGGGGCTGTGGGTGAGCAGGCCAGGGGCCTTGGGTCGCACTGCTGCCCCCCAGCCCATCCCTGGGTCCCCCCTGGTGGGGCTGCTGCCTGCCCCTGGGAAAGGCTCCAGCAATATCCAACAAATAGCAGCATTCCTGTGTTTAACATCTCCATTCCCTGCTCGCGCTGCTTTCCAGAGTGAGGATGTTATCCCAAGGACCACAGCTCAATTCCAAAGCGTCACCGTACTCAGGCTACCGACCTGCCTTGCCATCTCGAGCATGGCAGGCAAGCTTTGTGCCCCTGAGCTACTGTACGATGCTGCACAGCTGTGCTGCACAGCTGCCCCGCTTCAGCCCAGAGCTGGCTGCCTCTCGCTAGTGGCAGGGAAGGATCCCCTCCGATAGCGCTCGCAAGAGTTTAGGTGAAAGGTATTAGCACATACCAATGCTACAGTGTGCTTCTGTCTACTGTTGTCTATAGGAAAGTCAGAAGCCTATTAAAATTTGTAATAATTAAGAATAAAGTTACCTACAAGAAGGTAGGTTTCTCCTGGAAGGAATTTTAACAAAAGCAAGAGTTTAGTGATTGCAGCCAGTATACAAAAAACTGGAACAGTTGCTCCATATTGGGATTTATTTCAGGAAATAAAAAACAGGGAAAAACTGGAATGCCTTTATGCACTATATCACACACAGATAAATTTACATGTTCTGAAAAGGGCTGTGGTTTCCATATTGCAATTAGAAAAGCTTTTAGATATCAAACACATTATTTTGCAACATACTAGCACCATCTGATGCATTAGATATAATCCAGGGCTTCTTAGATGCCATTGAAGATTCAAATGGTTTGAAGAACAGAAATGAAAAGCTTCACTTCAGGCAGAAGCCAGTATATCCTTTTCCAGAACAACAGATATATCTTTTAAATCCTCTATGGGATTTATTATGGTGTGCCTATTAGCATCAACATATTTAAGGATGTGTCAGTGTTTCTATTATAAACCCCTATTTTAAAGTGTTTTATAACTCAGCTGTAAACATATGGCACTTGGCAGACAGACACAATTTATCTGTTTCTACACCAGGACTTTAAAAAGTGTGCATGCACACACACACACACACACAAGCAATTGTGGGATCTTAGTCTTTAATGTAGTTCTGTAGCCCAAAATGATCTAAATCAAAAGAATAATTTGTCTTCAACTTCTGACATAGCTCTTTACTTTCACTGCTCTCCTGATGTAGCCAGTTATAATTTGTTTTTCAAACCTTAAAAGCAACTGCTCTTATACTGTACCCACTTCTCTTGAGGGTTATAGTGTTACTGCCAAGGGAGTTTCACCTAAGGAGGGAGCCTCCCTCATCCTCCCCGTGCACATTTCTGCAGCAGGCCTATAATGAGCTATTTGGTAAACAAGCAGCAGTCTGAAAACCTCCTTTAGCAGGCGCTTACAAAGGCTACCTTTAAATAGGAGAATTTTTTTAAACACTAGGCTGCAAAGAGCTTTGATACATTTTCAAAACATCAGCAAGTGAAACAGAGCTGCCAAGAAGCAATTTGTTTAAGTTTTATTTTTCACTCCTGTTCCACTTTTTATTTTAGGCTATTAAAAAGAAAACAAAGGAAATTAAATGAAAAGCTTCTCTATTTAAGAAATTCTGGCTGTTCCCTCCCCAGCCTCCCTAGTGAACTCCCTCATGTCCATATCTGAATCTCCAAGGAGCACTATGTCTCCCACAGATCTCTACAGGCAGACCAGGACAGGCTCCTCCCAGGACCCGTTGGTGGAGCTTTGCAGCAAGGGGTGGAAGTGGGGAGTCACCCTCCCAGAAGCTCTGGGCAGATGCCCCCAAGGATGATGTACTTTGTGCAGACGGCCCGGCTCCCGCCAGCTGCTGAAGGAGCAGGCTGTGCACTCCACTGTGCTTCTAAGTCCTCTTTTTAGCAAAGTACTTTAAGGAAGTGAGAAGTACCATTGACCTCTGAGGTCAATCCCTGAGGTTTGCCATGGGAACTGCTACTCACCCAGTATATAGCACAAGAATTCATGGAAAAAACCCAAAAGCCAGATGTATTTAGTCTTTTGGAATTACAGCTTCCAGAGACCAGTGTCTTGTATGTACTTTCTGTAATGCTGAGAGGGTTCTGCAGTTGTGCTGCCAATTGTGCAATAAACGCAGCAAGCTGAAAACCACCACTGTTTGGAAAACCCAGACATCAAGGACCCATTGAACAAACCAAGGAATATTTTTTATAACCAAATTCCAAAATGCTATCATTTCTGAATTTAATCACAAATTCACAGCATGGCAGTTAAATAAGCAGTTTAATTCCTCACAATTCTTACATACAGAAAATCACCAGAATTGCTGGTAAATTAAAACATCTGCAGAAAGCCAAGAGCTGCACAAAAGAGCATTCACTTCAAACAAAGGCACAGAGGCAGCACTCAGGCTCATGGATGGGATGGGGGAACCCAACACAGGGAGGCTCTAAAGATGTGTGATCTCTCTCAGTCACATGCCCTGCATAGGGCTCACCCTGTTGCCTTAATCCTCATCATCATTTGTCCAGTAGAGAAGTATTTAGTACTAGGGAAAGAGGAAACAAGCAGTTTCCCTGGGGCTACCTATGCCCATGGTTTATCAAGCCGTGTAGTTGTGGCCAGAAACAAATATGTTACCTGGTTGTTTTGTCTCCCTTGCTGTCCTTTGGCCCGGCCATAGCACATCCTCGCAGGATGTACACGCTGCTTGGAAAGACCAAAGCTACAGATATCAGCTAGTGAGCCAGCCTGTCCTGCGCATCAGTCCACGAATGTTTCACCCAACTGCAACACCTAAAGAAAAGCTTGGGCCCGTGGTTAATAGCCATGTTTGG
The DNA here is from genome assembly GCF_018139145.2 of Gymnogyps californianus. Lineage (NCBI taxonomy): Eukaryota > Metazoa > Chordata > Aves > Accipitriformes > Cathartidae > Gymnogyps > Gymnogyps californianus. The sequence goes on along the minus strand of NW_026114422.1, from coordinate 272,714 downwards.
GCTTGGACTCCCCCCTTGTCCCCACACTGCGAGGTCAGTCTACGTCTGCCCCTGCTGAACATGCTCACCTGTAAGCACACACTTGAATAGCAGAAAAGACAAAGGGACAGAGAGCTTCAGTTGTACCATTTGTAATGCATCTAAGAGATGAGGTGCAGTCTGCCTGACCTGTTTCCCTGCGCATAGGAAAAGCTAGGCGATAAAGAAAGCATTACAAATAGTCATTGTGCCATTTAACGAGATTCAGGTCATCTGGAATTGGAGGCTACAAACCCCAAATGATTTTTCCTGCCCACTGACTAGGCAGAATTTGGCACTACTTCTCTCACCACTGTTCTTATAACTAACAGACTTCTCAAAAGCGTGTGCCAAGATCAGTCTTGACGTAATTCCAACAACTTCACCAGAGGAATATTTAGCTCTGTCCTTAATCACCTTCATCCATTTTTTGACTTTCCAGTATCCTTCTATGAACAGTGATTTGCCTTTGATTCCTGGGACACCAAACCAAGATGACTTTGTGGTCGGACAAGCAATTCCAAGGTTAAAGTGGTGAGCTGGAAAGGCAGACAGTGCTGGTTCTACATGCTAGCTGTGGCTGCTGCCTTAGGTCTCAGCTCAACGGCCCCTAAAGTAAGCATGACTGAACAGCTCACCCTTCTCATTCACTGCTCCGCAGATACTTCCAACACCACGGACCACAGTTACCAAGCAATAGCTCCATTGCTCATTTTACAACATCAGACCCCAAGCAAGAAATGCCATTCACGTCATCTTCCATGTAAGCATTTTTCCAAATACAAAGCTCTTGAAATTATGTATACTAAAAGAGAAAGGCTAAAGAGAAAGAAAAGGGAAGTTATAACAATGAAATGCAGTTGGTACAAAACTCAGTAAGAGACTCTACTCACTGGCTGGCTCCTGGGCTGACAGGATACTTCACAATTCAGAGATTGTGACCTAAACAGTTTAATTAGGCTGGGGCATCTGCACCTCTTCTGCTACCTTTTGATTCCAGGAACACACTGGAACCCACCTATAATGGAACACCAGGAACATAGACTCTGCTATTTATGGGTGTGGTGGGTTGACCCTGGCTGGATGCCGGGGCCCACCAAAGTTGCTCTATCACTCCCCCTCCTCAGCTGGACAGGGGGGAGAAAATATGACAAAAGGCTCGTGGGTCGAGATAAGGACAGGGAGATCACTCAACAATTACCGTCACAAGCAAAACAGACTCGACTTGGGGAAATTAATTTAATTTATTACCAATCAAATCAGAGTAGGGTAATGAGAAATAAAAACTAAATCTTAAAAAACCTTCCCCCCACCCCTCCTTTCTTCCCGGGCTCAACTTCACTCCCAATTTTCTCTACCTCCTCGCCCTGAGCAGCACAGGGGGATGGGGAATGGGAGTTGCAGTCAGTTCATCACACATTGTCTCTGTCCCTCCTTCCTCCTCAGGGGGAGGACTCCTCACACTCTTCCCCTGCTCCAGCATGGGGTCCCTCCCATGGGAGACAGTCCTCCATGAACTTCTCCAACATGAGTCCTTCCCACGGGCTGCAGTTCTTCACGAACTGCTCCAGCATGGGCCCCTTCCACGGGGTGCAGTCCTTCAGGAACAGACTGCTCCAGCATGGGTCCCCCATGGGGTCACAAGTCCTGCCAGTAAACCTGCTCCAGCATGGGCTCCTCTCTCCATGGGGCCACAGGTCCTGCCAGGAGCCTGCTCCAGCATGGGCTTCCCACAGGGTCACAGCTTCCTTTGGGCACATCCACCTGCTCTGGTGTGGGGTCTTCCATGGGCTGCAGGTGGATATCTGCTCCACCATTAACCTCCATGGGCTGCAGGGGGACAGCCTGCCTCACCATGGTCTTCACCAGGGGCTGCAGGGGAATCTCTGCTCCGGTGCCTGGAGCACCTCCTCCCCATCTTTCTTCACTGACCTTGGTGTCTGCAGAGTTCTTTCTCTCACATATTCTCACTCCTCTCTCCGGCTGCTGTTGTGCAGCAGTTTTTTCCCCTTCTTAAATATGTTCTCACAGAGGCACTACCACTGTCGCTGATTGGCCTTGACCAGCAGTGGGTCCGTCTTGGAGCCAGCTGGCATTGGCTCTATCGGACGTAGGGGAAGCTTCTGGCATCTTCTCACAGAAGCCACCCTTGTAGCTCCCCTGCTACCAAAACCTTGCCACGCAAACCCAATACAGTGGGTAAGTTTTGCTTTCCAGTCTTCAAAATACCAGGTTTAACAGCAAACAACAAAAGAAAGCATAAAAACACTAGCATAAAAACATTAAATATTTCTATTAGATAATTAAGGAAAGAAACCAATCTGATGCAGCTCTTCACATTGTGCAGGTAAGAAAGGGTAATATTTAAAAAAAGGGGCAGTTCATGATCGTGGTACTTTCTAGTCATAATTGCTCTCTGCAACTAGAAGCTATAGAAATCTGTCAAGGTTGGTCTTAGAAATAACTTGTACTTTGTAGCCAATACATGTTAATAGACATCTTTGATCCTGTGACCTTGCAGATGTCTGCAAATACAGCAGCTGATGTCATTTTCTTCTTAAGGCAGGTTCTTTTTCTCAGAGCATACAATGCTCTACTTTTACTAACTTTAGGGATACTGATACTACCTGTAAGGATGGATCGCAAACATTTCAACTGAGGGCTAGGTGCTACTTGATGCTGACAGCCCAGGGTGTTAGCAGAGGCAACACTTGTCTTCCCATGTGCAGTATGGAGTACACGCTTCTACAGGGGAGGCAAATCCTAGCAATCTCTTCTCTCAATAAAGCTATCCCTGACACTTTGTTATCTCCCCAATTAAGAATCTTACAAAAGCTTTTCATCTCATATCCAGTGTAGTTTGTAACATGCTGAAATACCCATAAATCTCTACTATCTGTTGCATTGTCACGAGGCAAGGGTTGGACATAACAATTCGTGGTTTGTGCTCCTTCCTTCCCCACTTATCCTTGCAAAAAGTATACTTTCAAGGGGACAAGCACTTAAAAAGATTGGAAAATATTTGTTTATGAATACTTTATACTTTATCCCTAGCCAGAACTGCAGAGCAAGAGAATACTTGAGGGTATCATACTTCCCAATTCTGTAAAGGTATCAGCTATATTGCTATTTTTCCAAATTATATCCTGTATTAAAAGTAGATGAATTACCAGGATTTTTGTTTTTAAATCAGAAATAGAAGGCTGGATGATTTTTCAGTAAAAATCTGTATTTTAATCAAATTGAAGGTGTCTCAGTGAAATAAATTTACTTCTAGTGCAAATCCACTCTATGGAACTACAAATCTAAATTGGCACAACTCAAAGCAAAATTTCCCTCCATGTAAGCTGCACCTCAGTTTTGATGTGCTTATGTTACTTATACCCACTTATATAAAAACTTAATTGCTACTAGACAAACCTGAAAGAAAACTGTAGCTCAAACTAATTTGACAGAACACTAAAGCATTATTGAAAAGTGACTTTCACAGAGACTTTTGAAAGCTTACAGCATGAAACTTCGTATGGATATACAAATAAAATGATACAATATGGGTTTTCTATAGAACAGAAATTTATTAATGCAAAGCACTCAGTATCTTCTATACTTAAAAATACTAGGAAGCCAAATTTACTTTTTTATATTAAAAAAAAAAAGTCCTCCATTATTTCATCTGTACTGCAAAAACTGTTGACTGGTCATCCAAAGCACTGATTGCGCATATTAGCAGATTCACTGTCTTGAAAGAGCTCCATCTGTTCTACTAGACAACCATGGTGATATACAGTCCCAGTCTTCTAGTTGCAGCTCTAGCCTCAGAATATTACCTGCAATTTCTCTCAAATAGTCTAATAAATTCTTTGTCATGTACATGCAATCCAGGTTTAGCTTCACTGCCATAGAATTATAGACAAAAGATTTTGAGAATAAGACATGAAGTACTCCAAGGGAAGCTGCCTTGGATTTCAGTTGCACCTTAGTATCTAAAGTCTGAGTCTCCCATATGTGCCTTTCTCTTTTTCATGCTGAAAAGTTGTGCAGTTTTCTCTAATGGGAAAACTGGATGTGGAAATGAAGTAAGTGTTGAAACACTGTCGTGGTTTAACCCCAGCCGGCAGCTAAGCACCACGCAGCCGCTCGCTCACTGCCCCCCCACCCCTGGGATGGGGGAGAGAATCAGGAAAAAAAAAACCTCGTGAGTTGAGATAAAGACAGTTTAATAGGACAGAAAGGAATGAAAAACAATGATAATGATAATGATAATATGACAATAGCAATACTAAAAGAATTAAACTATACAAAGCAAGTGGTGCACAATGCAATTGCTCACCACTTGTTGACCGATGCCCAGTTAGTTCCCGAGCCGCGATCCCCCCTCCCAGCCAGCTCCCCCAGTTTATATACTGGGCATGATGTCATATGGCATGGAATAGCTCTTTGGCCAGTTTGGGTCAGCTGTCCTGGCGGTGTCCCCTCCCAGCTTCTTGTGCCCCTCCGGCCTTCTTGCTGGCTGGGCACGAGAAGCTGAAAAATCCTTGACTTAGTATAAACACTACTTAGCAACAACTAAAAACATCAGTGTGTTATCAACATTATTCTCCTACTAAATCCAAAACACAGCACTATACCAGCTACTAGGAAGAAAATTAACTCTGTCCTAGCTGAAACCAGGACAAACACCAAAAAGCTAAACAAAGGTAATGTAATTTGGGTAAGAAAAATCTCTGCTGGCTTCTGTTCTGGCAGAATCAATAGACTATAAAGGAAATCTGAAAATGAACTTATGGGTAAAAGTCAGTTTCTTGGGCTGCAAGACAGTCTCATAATACAGAAGTAATGTCATGTCTTTCAGGATTTCACTCAACTCACCAAAAGAATGAAGATTCAATGGTAGCCTATGATATGGAAGAATCATGCTCAGTTCCCTTCACTACTGAACAGCAATCCTGGATTTAAAAAAAGTTCTCATTTAAAGGAGTGTTGAAAAGCACTATAACATTTTGTGACAATGATAGCAGAGGTGTTCATTTGCATATCTCAAATATATGGCCCTGAAAAGAAGATAAGGTATTTGAGACATCGTATTTTGACTAGGCTTCCTTATGCTTCAAAATTAATTCCAATCTGTATTTTTAGAAATATTTGATCAGTTTTCACTATAAGAGCCCTCAGACTTTTTTCGTGGAATCTCTTTCCTGGGCTCTTCCTACCTCCACAAAACAAGAGCAGTACATATCTAGACATGTTTGCTAGAGACATGGGGCAATCATCTGTTGGTCCATGAGGGTTTTTAACATGGTGTGAACTGCACTGCGCAGCACCACTGAGGACACATATGAGATTTCAATCAATCAGTTATGAAAACAAGTCAAATAAACTTTGATCAGTTCTGAAAGAATAAGCCATTGTGCTTGTCAAAAGCAGGTGGCAACCATCAAGACTGCATTTAATTCTAAAGCCTTTGTCTTCAAATAGGCTTCAGTTTTGCAATCTACATAATCCACAATATCCATAATACTGAATTATTTGTAAGAGGCAAAAAAACCTCAACACCCACGCAAACCCTATTACAGAATGGAGTATCCTTCTCGTTCCTTATTGTCTGCAGCAGAAAATTAATCTAGGACAAAGTAATGAAGCAAACACATAATGAGGATTCACTACTTGGAAGGGATAGAAGTTGCAGAAGCTACAGAACGTTAGTACTACCAGGTCAGGACAACTCAGCTGCTAGCAAGGCTTGGTAAAGACTCATATTTTACATGACAAGGTGTACAAAGATTCAGACCTTTTCCTCCTTAATCTTCCAGTGACACAAGTCTCACTGTCAGAATTCATGGGTACACTGGCATCTCTGATAGTTGCTTGCTGCATGCTAATTCTCTTTTCAGCTGAAGATACTAAAAAAAGAAAGCGAAGGTGTTCAGATCATGTAGTCAAATATGACATCATATAACATACCTAAGATGATAAAGATCTTGGTAAAGCAGAAAGCTCCTCTTCAATTTTCAACCATGCCGTATCCCATTATTCACTGAGGGCTGGAAAACTTACACAAATCTTACAGAGCAAAGGCTCCAAAAAAGCAGAAATGTTGGCTGTCAGCTGGTGAGCAGGAACTCCATGCTGGGTGGAGTGAGCTGCACAATTCAGAATACACAAAATGCTTTAGAAAAGCCAAAGAACAGCAAGAACTGTCCTTGTATATATTTGTAGCACATCTCAACTCTCATGGTCACCCAAATAATCCACTGAGTGGGAACATGCCCCCACACACTCTTCCATCCCACCAGGGCAATATGTCAAGGCTTATGGTTTGTTGTATATACCACACATCTTCAATCGCAGGCAGCATTTGGTCCCTCTGATGCACCAGATCTTCTTCCACCAGCGAAGGAGCTGTTGCAATTGTGAACACTACCATTCCTCAGCAGATTTTTGAGGAACAAAACATTTCTTTCCTGGTCTTGGTGGTCATATTGCTTATCACCATAATGCACCAAAGTTGCAAGCTGGGCATTTAAGATCTATGAACTATCCATACACAATTCAACTCCAGTAACAGACACCATAAAGGAGGCAGAATCAACTTTCAAAAAACTAATTTTAATCAAAACAAAAAAATTGTTGATCATTAACAAGTTTATAAAACAGTGATTTAGTTACATAAATAAATTGATATCAGTGTATCAAATCTTAATTACTTTCAACTTCATGAACATGTTTACATGGGTGATGAAGTACAACCTTTTTACCTATTATAATAAATAAAATGGAGAGCATGAAATAGTTTTTCTAAACAAAAATACCTACAAACATACCTCTAGCATGTTCTCTAATAAAGGGAACAAGAGACACTGGACAACTTTTGCACCAAAACATAAAAACTGTTTTAAAAAGCACAAGGATACAGAACCATCAGCTAAAGTAAAGACACTATACTGTAACCAAAGTTGGTATTTAATAATATAATGAACGGTTTGGTAGTTAGATCTCCAGTTTGGTTATTTTAAAGCATTAAGACAAGGCAAGATAGAAGGCTGCTTTTGTCTGAGTAATTCTAGAGAAAATAAAATATATTAAAAAAAACAAACGGAAAAGTAGAACAGTCATACCTACACAACTTTCTGTCCTGCACAAAGTCAAAATACCTATGCAGAATATATATATAATATATATATTTGTGCACAAAGGTTAGCTTATTATTAGCTCACTGCAAAGGCGTAATGTATCATGTCAATCATTTTGCGTTTTGTGTCAAAAAGGATATTTCTTTAAGTTTCCTAGGCTAGGAGGCACAAACCCCGATTCTGGCATACTGTATTCTTAATGCTAAGGCTTGCTGCTCTGGCTGTGTATTTTTTGTTGTCCCTCTTTACTATAGTGCCTGTTACAAGCATGTGTGTATACATATATATGTATACACGGGTTGTATAAATATATATATATAAAATTTCCCCCAATAGGTATCAGTCCAACCATGCAATCCAAAAGGTGGCTCTGCATAGATGCCCAGCATATAGTTCACCACCTGAGCCAACCCTGAAGCAAGGCGCACTTTAGTCCTTCGAATAGGTTTTCTTTTTTGTTTAAAACCAAGCTACTGCAGCTTCAAGTATTTTGCATTACATAGATTTTTTTTAATAAATTAATGTTATATTTTTTCAATATTCAGACATATACTATAATATATATACAGTACAATAAATGCTCTCATTCTTTTTTAAATTTGTTTTGATAAATCCCTGAGAATGTATGTTGACAGTCGCTAAGTTTCCACATGCACAAGCATCGTGTGCCATGCTTCTGGATGAACAGCACTGCAAAGCCACGTGGTCAGCCTTTTAACTATTAGTATTTCATTTGTTGGTTTGTTTAAATATGCTGAAATGTAAGGATGAGTTACAAAGGAGTAAAGCTGAATCCATTCGAGGTACTTATCACAGGATGGAGGTGTTTTGTTTGGTTTTTAAAGCCATTGCAATATATGTTTGTTTCTGAGGCTGTGAACATATACAGAAAGAACAGGAGAGCGATGTGGGCTTTTGCCACTTGACAACATATACTCAGTGTAAACTAAACCTTTTTTAACCTCTCTCTCACACAAAACAGAAAAAAGGAAAAAAAATTAAACACACAAACTTTCACAACATGACAGTTTAGTTTGCAAACTCAATATAACTATACACATATAATACCAGTGTGGCTCTGTTTCTTTAAGTTCAAAAGGATACAAAGGCAGGCTCAAGTAAAAACAAACCACCCCCCCCACGCATTTTCATCAACCAAACCGCTCACGAACCAACATCATCAGTTTCTTTTTGCCTTTGTAGATTTGTTTTAGGTTGTCAATAAACTGTGTAAACTGGATGTGTCCATCATGAGCCATTAAGAAGGTCTCTCGGGCCTTGCTGAGGAACTCTATAAACTCACTATAGTGTCGTGGGCTGATGTGAGTGAGACGCGAATGAGTTGTATTAATGTAGGCTCCAATTGTGGCATCCAAGAGCTGTCTTAAAGGGGCTTTGTCCAGTGACATGAGCTTACCAGAGTTCCTCCTTCCATGAAGTCCCACCATGCCAGGAGTGGTCAAAGTACACCTACGCAAAATATCTGACAGTACTGTTGCACATTTGACACTTTTGACCACCAGAGGTATTATAGCTGCTAGCTCATTTTTCCCAAGGGAGTGGCTGAGCGCACATGCCCACAGAACGTCATTAATGGCAGGGTGTGTGTCCTGATTGTAACTCAGGTTGAGATGCGTCATGGCCAAAGTGGCCAGCTTGTAGGCCCGCATGGGGTAACCACGGTGCTCCATGTATCGTGCTATAGTAAAAAGCTGCGAGTAGCTCATGCCAGTTGTAGCAGCATCTAGAACAATTTGGTAAGCGGTCTCAAAAGCTATGTGATCCTTTTCACATAAGGTCAGTGCAGAGAGGGCACAGTTTTGAGGATCCTTCATGGCACACTGTAGAGCAAGTGTCCTAGCACTGCCGGCCAGCTTCTCCTGCTGATGGCAGTCCAGATGCAGACGGACAATGGTGCTGTTGGACATCACTGTTGTAGCAACAATACTAGTGGCTTCTGTTGGAGTGAAAAGTGTAAACCAGTTTTGCATGATACTATCCAGTGCATAAACACCTGGGGAGAGAAAGAAAGGATTAGCCACAACTGATAAAACCTAGCAGATACAGATGTTCAGCAAAAGACTACATTTTCAAAGTCTAAGAGGTTGCCAGTACATCCAAGGAGATGTGCTTCAGCAAGAAGGGCTAAACCAGATAACATGGCTGGAAAAGGACATTAAAACAAAGGCTACTGTGCAAACTCTGTAGCAATCACCAAAATGCAGATAATAACAAAAAAGCCTGCAAGATAAGCTTTTATCTCCTGGTGTAACAACTGAGCTGTTTTACTTGTTATCTAAGACAATTTGGATAACAAGTTCTGGCTCATTTGGTCTCATCACATCATTCAAAAGCAGCCCTCACACTGAACACTTTAAAGGCAATTTTAACTTCTTTTATCAATGTGCATCTCAAGGTACAGCACATGCACAAAAGAATATGAAAGCATGCTAAATGTCTCATTTAATAGAACACCATGGCATTTAATACTAAGCACACCTTAAAAAAAAAAAAAAAAAAAAAATCCTAACCCCCACCCCCTCCCAACAGGCTTTTCAGATACATCTTGTATCAAATTCATATGCACTTGAACATCAAGATCCTTATTAGGGAAATACTCTGAGCAATATGCACTACTGGATATTATCTGAAATAGATATTTTCCTTAGTATCACTTCCTGGTACGTGTGTGTGGTGGGGGGGAAGAAGGGAGAAACAGTGACTAATGGGTTCCATAAATTGAATCTTATAGCCAACTAGAGTGTCTTATTATTGCTAGAGGCAGTTTACACACATCTGTGAGCCCACCTAAACCACACTCAGAGGTCCTTTTCTCTGTAGGACTGATGTTTCCTGTGCACCCCTTCACTCATGCAAAAATTCAGCATAGTCAGAAAATACCAGATCTTCATGTAAATAAACAGATTCCTTGTTTTATCAACTTGATTAAGTCTCAAGAGTACTTTGCATGACATTAAAGGTTCTTTATGGGATGCTTCTATTAGAATATGTAAACTAATTTAAAGCAGTATTAAAACCAGCATTTTATTTGCCAATATGTAACTGCACAAAATAATACCCAGGCACTAATATCTGCAAGATAGCCTCAGTAATAATTACCTTAGCAAAGATATAAAAGCAATAAAACAAGAACACTGCATGAAAATTTGCAGATACAAACCATTTTCTGTCTGAAGGCGTACAAAGGCAAGTTGTATTTTCCCATGCTACTGACAACATTAATTTCCCAGTTAAGCATAAAGCAAAGAATAAACTAATCCAGAGAATAAGCAGCAGCAATTCTTTGAAGTTCTGAAACTCAAGAAGCATCTATGTGATACAATCCAACTCAGATGTATGAAAAAGGAGTAAATACAGTAGGGAAGAATACTTTCCAAAAATACCTTTAGTGACAATTAAAATTGCTCCCTTATCATAGTACTTATATTGTCCTCACTACCACAGCTGCTGATTATTTTTTTTTTTTAAAGCTACACAGTTTTTAATGCTCTCATCTTCACTTTCAGATTCTGTATCCTCATCTTGCAGATGGTAAATTGGAATACAGAAGCTAAGGGACACTTCATCAAGACACACAAGAAATTTATGGCAAAGCCCAGAAATGAACATAATGTCCTGCTGAGTGCACTATTCTCCCACTGCTATCCTCTAAGTATGAGGCTACTTCTGCTCCCACTTTATTTTCACCTTACGTGGTTAAGGATGGGCGCATTAGTGTTTGGTTTGCTTTCCAGTGCAGACGAGAGGCCTGCACAATGCCATAGCCACATAACAAAGATGCATTACACTCTAAGCTTGGATTTACCCAGAGGCTTAAAAAAAAAAACAACAACAAGAAAACAAACAACAAGCAATGAGAACCCCTTCATGAGATCTTGTCTGCCACACAGTGGGAGGCATCCTCAGCATTTCATTCATCTGTTTTCTGGTTCCTCTTCCCCACAGCTGACCAGATAGTGCTCTCACCAGTCTTTTGGAACCTCACCTTTCAAAGCAAGCAAAGTTGTAGCATAGTGTAACAGCCTATAACCATGAGCCTTTTCTCTGCTGCAGCCTCAAACCCAAACCCAACATGGAGGGGACAAGGGGAAATCTGGGGTATTTCCCATGAGGTTATGCACATCCCTACCTTGCAGAGGAAAGAAGTCACACTGCATTACTCAACTATTGTCTCACTTGGCCTGTGCCTATTCTATTACATGCTCAAAAACCCCACTCATCATTGCCATAATTAATGTCTTCTAACCAAAGGAATTTTATAGATGAACAGAAAGTGGGAGACATTTGCAGAGCCTGGGTGTTGACAAACAAGATCAAGCCCTCTAAGATTAGCTGACAAAAAGGCAGGAGCCCTTGAGAAGCATCTCAGAACATACCTATTTCTGTTGCACATGTTACCAACCACCTCACCATTTCCCGCCGTCGCCAATTCAGTGTTGACAGCGTCATCCGCATCACCTATTAAAACAACACAAACAAAATACAAATTAATCCTATTGCAAAACCAAGACAATATACCAACAATTAGGGATTTAAGTTACTCAAATACACTGAGGTTCAAAATGGCAGCCTCTTGCCCTCTCTACTCTGTTACCTCTTTTTAGCTGATATGTCAAAAGACTTGACAAATACTGCTCAGCTATCTTAGAAGAGCATACAGAGAGTAATTCCAACTGCAGGTCCTTCAAGGCTAGAGGAGAAACTCGGTTTTATTCGGGGTGAAGAAAAAACAAACCACAAAAAAAGCCCCCCAAAAAACAACAAAAAGCCCCAACCAATTACCAATTATTCAAATTAAATTATATTGTGTCTCCTCCCTCTATGTATGTTAGTCTTTAAAGTGGAAACGTGTCAACTCTTGTTGGGCAAACTAACCCATCTAATTTTTCCCCCATCTGCATTTTTTTCATTGACTTCAACAATACAGACAGGAGTTAGAGTGTACTGTGATTTGACTGGCTGCTTATGCTGCAAAGATATATATATACACACACACTTCCAGATATATCCAGATATTATTAGTAAGTCATAGTGATGATTTCTCTCTCTGAACAAGGAGTCCCTGCAAAGAAGTTCCATCGTAAAACCATCAGAATCATAGAAAAAGGACTTTAAGCTGATTGCAGTGCCCATATTTTACATCACTTGCAGTTATTGCCTATGTTGTTTCTCAAAATGTAGGCAAATATGTTTATGCAATAAAACAAACACTGCATGGAAATTGCATGGAAATTGCATGGAAAGCTTGTTTCAGCTAACTGGACGGACCTCACAGACATCTAGATGAAGAAAGCAAGTAGTTTTCCCCTTACAATATCAGTGATCATACTATGGTATTACTATTTGTAGCAATTAAACAAAGAGCATAATAGGTCAATCAGAGCTTTCGGCAATGATCTTTACATATTAACTCATAAAATGCACTCACAAAACAGCTTGGAGTCAGCAGCATTTGTAAGAGGGTTCTCAACCCTTATCCCCCCCCAATCCTAAGGAGACTTCAAAGTGGCATGTAGCCCTCTGTCATATTTGTTACTCCTGCCACCTCCTTTAGTCCTAAGCTGTAGATAGGATAATTAAGAAGATGGAAAGACTGCTGAGGAGCACAAATGCACAGATGATTTTTAAGAAGTCTGGTTATAAACAACCATTGGTGATTCCATGCTGGCTTCCAAACATTCACACCTTGGGAGCTTGGTGACTGGTTGTACATCACCCAAAGTTACAGCATAAGGCCAGCTTTGTTGGCCTCAGACATCATGGTATCATTTCGATTAAACAGTAATTTAAGTGCTAGATTGGAGAACAACATTTTGAGAGAAAGCAAATTGATCTGTGAGCAGCAACCCAACACATTTTTAAATATGAAAATATGGCTAACAAATTATGGAACCAGCCTTTGCTTGAAGTCTTTCTGGAAGAAAAACAGGCATCCCCAAGTCAAAACACTTTGGAGTGCAAGTATCTGTCCTATTCTCTCCATCAAAGAGAAAGAGTCTAGGTGATTTACTGTATCAATGCACACACACAAATTGAAGGCTAACACTCTTCCAATATCCAAGATGAATTTTCAGCTTCCCCCAAGTAGAGGAAATCCAAGAGAAAATACAGGGTTATGGACTGAATTCTGCTACTGGTGAGGGAGGGAAGGAGGTAAAAAAAAAAAAAAAAAAGGCGTGAACGACTACTACTCTGAAAGTCTTCTCTGATGACTTCCCTCACTGTGGTGGTCTGTAAAAGGATCATCAGTCACAAGAGCCTTCAGCATGCATAGTGGGCATAATAGCAGCTCCAGTGTAGACAGTCCTAACTTGAGAGCAAAAAACAATACTATATCTAGTTTCTTGACCTGGAAAAGTTTCTTGACTTGAACTATTCTGGAATTAGGTTCCTTTCATTTGATTAAACTGACAAGCTGAGAGCACTAAGAGAGGAGCCCTTTACTGATGATAAAAAAACCCCAAGGATTTAAAATAAAGCACATATTGATGTCTTGACCAAGGAGGAGCTGAAGTTAATTTATACTGTAGCCCATGTAGCCAAAGAACTATTTCACTTCTGCTCAATACATTCTTGAGCCACCTCTTCCTAAAAAGGAGTTCCAGATCTGTCCAAGTTCTATCCAAGATCTGTGCTATCAATTGAAGAGAGCTTCTCAACAGGTTAGTAAGTCTGAAAATGACAAGAAGCCCCTGGGAATTACATAGCTTATCTGAAAGCCAAGCTCTCTTCCACAGAGAATAACCTTGACTTTGTCCTGATGGATTTTTTTGTTTTAATAAGAATTTCTTATTCTAGAAGAACAGAAGATCTCACTACCCATAAGAGATGCAAGAAATGGCCAACCAACCATTAGCTCCCGCACCAACGTGAAACCTCTTTGTCATGCACATTGGAAGGAGGTTTATTTATTTACAGGCTTTCAGGGAAAGGGCACCACTTGCCAAATATGCATCAAGTGATCACCTGCGCTAACTTGCTCAGCAGTTCTGCCAGCAGTACCTGTCTGCATGTGTGCAGTAATACTTACTTGCATTGATGTAGCATACAACAGGCAAATGGAGGAATAGAAGCCACTCCTGTACCTGCAGATCTTACAGCGTCTGTGCCAGTAAGGTTCTGAAGGGCAGAATACACCTGAGATGCTCCATGCCCATTTGGCCACGCTTTCCACAGCTAGTTTAAATGCCTTCCCTCTGCTGAGTCACATAACACATGCTGCCATTGGAAATAGGGAGAAAGAACCCAGGAGTCCATACATTACTCCCAAATCTAGAACAATATAAGAGACTTTTCTGTCACAGAAATCCCAGTGACAGAGTTGTGAAATTGTCAGTATCATCTCCTCAGCCCAACCAGTCCAACTTGTCATTGTTGTAGCTGAGAGGCAGAACAGTATACCTGCGAGGACACTACTGTTCAGTTTGCCACATGAGGGGAGAAACAGAGTTTTATAGGGCACATAAATGTCATAAGCAGTCAGTTACTATAGCGAATATAGACAATCTAATTGCCATTAGGTCGGGGGGCAGGAGAGGGGAAAGCATCTGTAGGCCACTGAAGACAGTGCTGACACTGTAAGGCTTTTACAGGAAAAACATTACTGTAGAAATCTATACAGCTGTGAGTTACTACCAGAAAACTGCTATGCATCTTCCTTCTGGAAAGCAAACTACCTTTAAGATTCTTAAAACACCTTAGTAAGCTTGGGGCAGACAGTGGACATGTTCTACACCAGTTTATTCCAAACACCGGATTTAGGAGAAAGTACAGGTTCATGATATTTCTTTCACTAGATCTTACTGAAGACATTCTGATGACACCATCATCCACACAGGGGCATCCATGAACACAGTGATATCCAAAATGTGCTGCTACCACTGAATGATACTTGGTGAATGCTTGAGGTAACATTCAAGTCAATCATAAGGATCTTTCTCTCTCAAGTAAACAAACATTTAAGGCAGAAACATATCAAGATCAGAAAAAAGAAGCAGATTTCCACAGCAACCTTGGGAATAAGAAAGGCTAACAAAGCACACAATCTCAGCTTTCTGATTAAAGACTTTAGCTTCTAAAAGTCTAGAATAGGCAAATAGTACCTTTCTTTGGCATGAGAAGCAACTGGGATAATATCCTTTCCTCAGAAGTCTTTGGAGCTTTGTTTACTGAAGCAAAGTAATAAATGGTTTTCTGATCTTTGCATTTTTTTGGTTGGTTGGTTTTTTTTGTTGTTTTTAAGAACTCCCTGAAGAGGGATGAAGAGATTTATTTTTGTTGAAATGAACTGTGTAAACTCCAAGATTCATCAGTGTAAGGCAATATTACTCCAGATACCTAAAAACTTAGCTGTCTCCTTTTAGCTTGTAAAGTCTCTCCTAAGAGCCTGAAAACTGATCTGAGGTTCTTGTACACGTCAAGCTGAGTCTGATGCAGATGACCATCCCACAGCTTGTGGAGTGCAGGATTTGATGAAGGAAGTGAGAGGGCTGCTGTTAGCACAGTCTGCTTTAGAAACAGGTCATTATGGTTGACCTTGGCTTTCTCTAGTAATTCAACAAGCACCTACCAAATCCCATTTGAGGGAAAGGAAGGGAAGGACGGGAAGAATGATAAGAAACCCCTCAAGGTCATGCAAAAGATCTGCAAAAGTGCATTTCTGGCAAGCAGAATAATTTTGCTCTCTAGCCATCCCTACATATACTCCTGAACCCATTGCATTGGTCCTCTCTCACCCCTGAACAGAGGAGTGCCCTGCAGCCAGCTGCTCCCAGCTCTCTCTTCCACTCGAATGGCACAAAGGGGCTGCGCAGACCCTTGCTCTATGTTTACCAGTCAACTGCACTTTACATCAGAAAACAGAATCTAAAAATTCCAGACAGAGCCCAAAGAGGGTATGGTCCTCAGTGACTTAAAAAGCTGTACCCACCAACACAGGGTCAAATTCCTGTCTTCTACTGTAGTAATAATGAACGAGGGAAATACCTGAAGGCCCAACTCCAGAGAAACTTTCAGAAGAGTGATATCTGGCAAGCTGTCCATGAGTGTTGCTATTTTAAATGCATCCTGGGCAAGTTTGAAGATGTGTGATGAGGAGTGGATATTTTTCTGGATGGATTCTAACACTGTTTCCAGCCTCCGAACATCACCTGCAAGGTGTAAACAGAATCACCAAAACAGAACAAGCTCCCAAAACATCCAGAGATGCATTATAATTGAGCCTGCCATTGCTATGCAATAGTATGATGTTTCAGTTATACACATTTTGGTTTTTATAAACCTTCCATAATTAAATCACATGAACGAAAGATACAAGACAGCACAAACTCCTCTAGTGCCTGATGGTGTTAGTGTAGTACATGGCCAAAAGTCATCCTGATTTGTGAATTTTAGAAGTGATTTGTCCACTCCTGGGTTTCACAGTCTATATCGTGTCAGAAGAACAAAAAGCTGTCTCATCAGCCTCAAATCAAGCCCATCTGGCTACCATCTAGCTAGTTTAACCACTTTGCTAGAAAATTAAGTGACAGGTTTAAGTCAGTTCAGTTTGTTGTTCCCATTTCAAGCTCCTGTCAGACTGCGATTTGGATTCCTAAACACAAGTTTTATAATCTGTTTATTCCATGCAATATTAAAAGCATACATTTAGTTGAGTACGTAACTGACAGCAATGTACCTTTGGCCGCTGTTAGCATGGTCGATGCCAGCTCACACTGCTGGGATTCGATGTGACTTAGGGTGAACCAGCGGGGATATCGGTTTGGAACAACTGATGCAATGTGGTGCGGGCGGGACATGTCTCCTGAAGGAGCTGTAGATTCCAATACTAGCAACCTGAAATAAGGAAGAAATCCTCTTTCATTAAATCATTATTATATTAGGTTACTCATAAGCAAAACTAAAGCTGCAAGAACACTTGACCTTGTTTATTAAATGTGCAGTTTTGGGTATAAAGATATTGGAAAACCACTTCTCTTCTTGGGGAATCTTAAAAGTCCATTTGCCAAACTTGCCTACATCAGTGGGCATCTGTAGGAATTCACAGGACAATTAAGCCATCCATTAGCCAAGGCAGCAGAGACTTTCTGCATTATCCATAGAGTTGAAGCTTTTTTCCCCTGCCTTGTTTCAGTCTTTCAACCACAGACCTCAGGAAGGAAAGTGGAGTAGTTCTTCATCATACTGAGAACATGTAAATATTTTCCAATATTTGGAATATACTTTCTTTACTTGCAAATGCTCAAAGTAAGGAAGAGGGATATTCAACAAGTCATTTGGATTTTGACCTTGCAATAAATTCAGACATACCAAAAAGGACATTTTACTGTTCAAATATGAACTACTTTTTAAAGTCCTTAAACTCTAGCCTACCAACATTTGATAATGTGCATGCTAATATGAAAAAAATACTTCCCTTTTGATTTGTATCAAGTCAAATCTCTTCCCTAGTACCACTGAGACACCTCTTTATATAGCTTTATATACGTAAAAATAAAATACATATAAATTCTTTAGCTGATTTTTTCCAAGCACAGAGGGGGGGGGAGAAAAAAAGATGCATTATTAAATGGTTTCAACAAACAGGAAAAATCCCAACTACATAATGCAAAAAGGATTATTAAGTTATGAGTAACAGTAAATAGACAAAGAGCACGAAAGGAAGAGGCTGTTTTGGGGAAATCTTTTGTCACTTTGAATTTCATTGCCAGCTTCTATGTTCCTTTGCTGTGAAAAGAAATGCTATTGTGAATTGGTGGCTTTCGTGCAATTTTGGCAAGATTAGGGAACATCATAACAAGCACAAGCAGATTTAGCATTCTTCACTTTTTTTCCCTTTCAAACACCAATTATTTAGCTAGGTTTTAGCAAAGCTACTTTGTGATTAAACATCACCATTAAAGTCTGACTCCCAAAGCCTGGGTTGAAATTCAGGCTTAACAAGGGATCAGCCAAACTAAGCCAAACATTCAAGTTCAGATTCCAAGTGAGCAGTCAACTAGGTCACCGCAGATCCACATTCTCCAAGGCTCTACTCCATATGTTTCAGTGCTGCAAGCAGAGAACTGTAGACAGAAGTGACCATCAAGGATAGCACACCCTGTCCTTGCAGACCTGAGGTGCATGCATGAAAGGCCTTATGGTCTCAGCTTCCATTGATTTCACACTGAGTGTTCCACACACTAAAAGAGGATTAAAAAAAAAAAAGAAACAGCAACAGATGATTTTGAATAGAGAGAGGCAAAATACTCCAGAGTTGCCATCATGGGTCAATGACCTGTGTAGACTTGTGTGTAGACTGACACTAAACACTTATGTCTGGAGAGCAACTAGCTGTAGTCTTGGGAAGTTAACTCCTTTGATAAATGTTCAAGTGAAGAAAGAAATATGCTCCACTTCTAAAAGCATGAGCAACTGCACAGATTTCTATGTGGAAATATTTTACCCATGCCATGGAGGAAGGGATGCTCAAATTTCCCTCTTCTGATCCATTCCACCTCACAAACATGAGACAGACATTCAATCTTCATGTTTGCTTTCTTCTTTCCTCCCCTCAAAGCAATGTTTAGTTTTAGTTAGTTTTTCATTTGGTTTGTATCAGGAGTGCTTTGTACACTGAACTATCACTTTGGTGTGAATGGAAAGAGTAACCAACCTTCTTTATGAGAATTTTTGAGGAGTGCCAAGGAATGCAGACAGACATGGAATAGAAAGTGTCTGCATCTGCCATCACCACAGTTCAAGACAGCAGTCCACATTTCTTGAGTGCCAAATATATAAAAAAATATAAAAAAATAAATAAAAAATATAAAAAAGCTGAACTCTCATCTGCCTTATAAAGTGATGCCAAGAGAGCTATGGAGAACAGCCCTGATTATGTTGATGTCTCCTGTGATTTTACCAGATGGAAACAAACAGACAACTCTTTCTTATACTGGTCTGTTTGAGAAGTAACTTCTTTGGCTGAGATGGCAGCTTCATGCCAAAAGATGGCTGGAGCTCCCCATGATTAACTAGAGATTTCATCATTTGGACCTTTCAGTGCCTTGCTTGTTTTTCCAGTTGAGAAAGGAAACTTCCAGAAAAGAAGTTTTCAGTTATGATTTGTTTCTGGGGAAAGCCCAAATCCTTCTTCAAGAGGAACGGCATGCTGCTGTCATGTTCACTGAAGCATTCAGTGCACTGTGCAAAGCTGCTGATAGATGTCTATTCCAGCCTTTCAACATGGTTTCAGTAGTTTAGTTTAAGGAGGAAAATTCCCCACAAACAATCTCTGAGAAACACTTTAAGGTTGTGACTGGAATTAAATACAAGGACACAAGGACACAAGTCTACTTTATAAAATTGATCTTTTTTTCTTAAAAAAACCAAACCAAAACAAAACAAAAAACAAAAAAAACCCACCAAACACAACCACACACCACACATTTTGTACTATCTTGCTGATCTGGTATGACCAGGGTTATTGATGCACTTAACTTGCAATGAAAGAAAAGGGGTGTACCTAGATGGCCCCGACAGCTTTCTGATCATACATTTGAATGTTCTCAACAGTTTATCAGTAACGCACTTTTGTCTTCTCAATCTGTTTCCTAAAATTCTAATCACAAGCAGCAAGTATGCAAGGTCACTCTTCATATTTCTTAGACTCCTTCCCTAACATCCACTATTAGACACTCTTGGAGGCAAAAAAGAAACTAAACAGGCTAAGCAGACCTTTGGCCTGACTTGATAGTAGCTTTGTTTTGTTCTTATGCATGCCCTCCCATTTAGTCCTTTGAACACAGGATTATTTTCTCCCTATTTAGCTTTCTGGAGAAACTAGCTCCAGAATACACACCTCCAAACCACTAGGACACAACCTGTCTGATGAAGCTAAATGCTACTTATGTGGATAGTGTGTCCTTCAATCACTGTGCAATCATTCTTGATAATAATGACCAGGAAAACCCAACACTTTTTTTTTTTTTTTTTTTTTTTTTTTTAATCTGGGACTTGATTGTTCTTAGTATTCAGTTGTGGCTATTCTTTGTCAACCATCATTTACTACAAGTTCTTGACAGCGACCAGACAATCCAGATGGGACCAGTTTCTTCCCTGCACTGTATGTGGACAACAGATTTATCACTGATCATTTAGGCCCTTGGAACTTCCATCAGAAGGCCATTCTTAGCCACCATTAACAATTTGGCCTGCCCTGAGATAAAGCCAACACACACTGAGCACTCCCTGAGAAACATCTTTTTCCCTGATTACTGAAGACAAATGGGATGCAAGTCAGACATTTTGTTGTCATATGACACACTCCATTTAAATCCCAACATTCACCCAGAAGTGTGCAAGACTGCTTAGTTATGAAGCACAAGAAAAAAGTACTGGCTCAGACCACACCATATGGTTTCAAATCTATCATTGAGAGTTAATTTATAAAGAAGGCTGGTGGAACAAATAGTCCTATCATCTGCTAAGCAGCAGATGATCCTGAGACTACTGGTGAGATGCCTCTTTCCTCATTTCCTCGCCACTACCATCACACACACACACAACCACATCAGTAAGAGAACACACGCACTAAAGCTGTCGTTTAACACAAAACCACATGCCCCAAGAGTGGAATTCTAGAAGGATTTGTAACATAGAATGCTGTTTTACAGTTGTAGATAAACACTAATTGTACATTTATAAATTATTATACTGTAGTTACTACAGACATCAATTGCTTTTACAGATGACAGACCCAAAGTAATTTCTTCTTAAAGGGAACAATGCTTCTTTTAGAAAAAAAGACTAGATCTTGATTACCAAGCTTTTTCCCCTTTTCCAAACCGCTACTTGTGCTCTTTCTAGATGACCTGTGAATACATACCGCATGGCTCTCAGTGCAGTTTTGTATGCCAGTTCAGCATCATGAGGTAGGAGAGAGGTGAAAAGATACTTGGCAAATGTGTGCATTGGAACACTCTCTCGATGGATGACTTCGCCTAATCCACTATATGGTCCAGCTGTGGGAAAGAGAAAGAGAATATCAGTCTTTACAGACTGTTAAAACCCAACTTCTGGACCTTTAAAAACATTCACTATACCTTGAGTTAGAATTGGTATTCAGAGACAGTTTGCTGTACAAAAGGTAAAGTTACATTGATATTTTTGTGAAATATATTACAAGTATATTAAATACCATATATTCTTTGAGACAACAAGACAGACTGCAAATTGTATAGTACTAGGCACACTATCAGTGCACATACAAATGACAGAATGGTCCCAGGGCTCCATGGGGCTCGTTCAGCAAGTCTATAGTATGCAAAAGTAGAAGGTGATAATCCTAGCTTTGCCTCTGCATAGTTATATTGTGCACATGAATCCCTATGCACCCTCTCTTGGTGCATAACTGCTTTATCACAAATCCACCAGAAAAAAAAAAGTGGTTACAGTGGAAAAACATGTATCTTTAATTGAAGTTACATGACCAATCACTACAGCAGCACCTGATCCCTATTAATGTCTCACCTGACATTAGGCATTTAAATAACCCTTTGGTCTGGACTTGGTCTCCAGAGAAGACTAGGTCAGATCTTGCACCAAAGCTGCTTTTGTTAGTCCATTATAGCCACATGATCTTAAAAATTGTATTTGTTGTGGGGAAACTATTCCCATTGTTGGGGCAATAGATTTTGCTCACACTCAGTGCAGCCAGTGCAGTACTTCAACTTCATAACAGCAGTGTCAAGATTGACAACAGAAATGACAATTTAAAAAAAATTAACTGAAACTATTTGCTTGCTGAGTTTTGAATGTTCATGGTGCATATGAATCCCATTTCTACATTTTTCCTGCAACCTTAAGACTGTTATTCCTATTAATAGGAAAACTATGTCAAGCAGTTTTTTACTTCAGCGGCTAGAGGTTCAGGCATTAAATATTGCAAGATACAGAATAAGAATCTTACATTAAGTATTATTGGAGAATTATTGCACAAATAGCAGCCAGCAGTCCTAGAAGTTACTACTTCCTCTTCTACTAGAGATTCCAACCCACCACACTTGGATGGATGAATGACTGTGTGAGCACACTTCTTCACTGCAGTCACATGTGTCATAGCTTCTAGCAGTGGTTCAAACTAACATGGCTGACCCTACACTGAAGCAGATGAGGAGTACTCACAAAATTTATTCAACCACTTCTGCTGCAGAGGATGAACTCCATGAGAGAGAGATGGTAACAACTTGGACCAGCACAGCTGTTTCAGCAATGTTTTTCTGACTGATGCCTTAGCACAAAATGCAAAGATAAAAATCACTAGGCATGAAAAAAAAATCTGAGCTCCATAGGTGGGCATTTCTGAAGACTGGGGCTGATCACAAAGGAAACATCAATGAAGATTAAGTAGGTGACAGTGTGTCTCTCAATCATTTAAAATGAAGTTGAAAGCCATTCAAAACTAGCTGGCATCGCTTCAATGAAAGAAGCCATTTCATGTATGTTTGCCAGTTGGTGGTCCAGTCAGAAACTCAGTTAGGACACGAAGAATACATGACAAAGCATTTTTATGAAAA
This sequence comes from Gymnogyps californianus, assembly GCF_018139145.2. Classification (NCBI taxonomy): domain Eukaryota; kingdom Metazoa; phylum Chordata; class Aves; order Accipitriformes; family Cathartidae; genus Gymnogyps; species Gymnogyps californianus. Next base: position 249,991 of record NW_026114422.1, on the reverse strand, counting down.
TATATTCTGCCATTAACTTAGCAGTCAAGCAAAAAATTAGAACAGTTCTTGCAACACAGTCTTATGTTCTGCTTTCCCATGCATTCAAATGGTAGCTACATACAGCATGCATTAATCTGCATTAACAGCATAGAAATCAGCTTAATATTGGATTAAGCTTTCTTTATTATATCTACAGGACTTTAACTATAAAAACACAATTGATATGATTAGGATCTTAAATCACTGCACAGTTTTTCCTCCATGTGAGCTGGCAGTTTCTGCCTAACCTGGAGTAAACTGAAGCTATTGCAGAAAAGCCAGATTTCTCAGCACACAGTAATGCAAGACCATCATTGCACACTGCTCACCACAGCAATTTTGTAGGTAGTTATTTTAGCAGATTTCCTGCTATGATCACTTGTTTACTACTCTAAGAAAACAAAAAGAATATTAGTGATCAAAGTAGTAAACTAGAAGTATCAGAGAATACTTGAGAGAAATCCTGCCTTTTCCTCATAAAGCATCCTTACCAGTAAATAGATGCAGCAAATTGATTTTATAATCCATAGGATCCCTCTATGGTGGTTAATAGCTGGATCCAGCAAGCAGCTGTTCTTGTCCAAAGGCCATAAAGCAGCAGTTACAGCCACACCATAATGGAAACTCTCCCTATGGTACAGCTTCTCTGCAGTTTCAAATGGCACCATCAGTAGGTACCAAAGTCTTTAAGGATCTGGGCAATAATAGTGACTCAAAGCTGAGAACCCTAAACAACATACTGCGTCTCTTCCATTAAAGTAGTTTTAAAAGACAAATGTCTTACAGAAAGCAAGCAAAACCTGACTGCTGTGTAACAGTCTTCACAACTTACCTAGAGCAACCTAGAGTAACTTACCTTACTCCCCACCATCCCTTGAGCAAGCACTCAAAACTTGGACCATGCCTTTAGCTAATTGGTTCCTTTAAAGATTTTTCTTCCATTTAAAAACCCAAAAACTAGAAAGACAACCTTAGAACCCACAAGACTACTCTCTAAACATGAGGCTTAAGTGCTATATGTTAAGCCTTTTTAAAAGCTAAGGCAAAAGCATGCACTTTTTTGTACAGATTTTATTGCAATACACTGGCTAATTCCCAAACACAAGTTATTTGTCTTAATCAAAATTTAGTCACAAGACCAGGCCTTAAGCCTCAATATTTGACCATATATTTCAATTTTCATGTATGATACAAAATTCAGAGGCAAGTCATTTTCCTAATTGCTACAAAGAAAATGTTATATTTCTGTCCCAGCAATTCTAAGTGAATTTTCTGAGCTCTTCACTTGGGAACAGAGGTAAAAATCTTCATACATTTACAAAGCTGCCAGTCCTTTTTCAGGATACAAGTGACATTTAGAAATTTGCTACCTGAGAACTGTTGATGATAACTGATGTCTATATTATTTAATTGTGAGCCTGGGTTGTATAATTAGGATACTGAGATTATGACAAGCAACAAATCTAAAGAACAAATTGCAATAAAAATTAAAATGAAAGGCTTATAGGTCAGTAGATGCCTTATCTCTACAGTCATGTGATATCTGAAGTATGTTTGATTTTCATAAGAGACTGGAAATAAAATTTTGCTGGAGTTCTACATCAAAAAACATCTTAAGTATGTAAGGCAGTTTCCACTGGAATACTAATTCAGTGGGCTTGTGTAAGTGAAGACAGTTTAAAGAAGCAGTTAGCATCTACATTGAGCTACCTTCTAATAGGAAGACTGCTTGTTTTCGAAAAATCTTCACCAGAGTATCATCCAATTCAATTTCCTGTAGCTTAGAAATGAGCTGCTCCTCATTTCGACAAACCTTCTCTTGTGCATACAAGCCATCTGGCATTATTCGTTGCTGTCCCAGCCCTATCAATGCTACTTCCACAGCCAGTGTTAAATAAGATTCCCCTTCTTCTAAGAACTTGTGTGCAGGCAGGTGCTGGTACTCCAGAGATTTGCATTGCCCCATGTTCTCTGTAAAGGGTGACACAAAGAACAACACATCAGGAAACCATTCTAATCCATAACCTGCCTATAATGCCACATTTACAAATGCTTCCTCTGTCAGTATTCATTTTTAAAAATTATTTAAATTACTAGCGCAATCTCAAGATCCAATGATCCAATCTAAACTACCTGATCCAATTCCACATGGCAGAAATGCACAAAACAATTAGGTTTAAAAAAACCCACTCAAGTAAAAATAAAAGTTTTCATTTTAAACTGCATGATTTGGAGAAAGGCAGTTTCTCCAGCTTTGTGTTAATAAGGCCAAAATTGGAAGATCTATTTCAATTTTTTTCCCCACCCATTTCCATATCTCCTTAAAGCTTTGATGTTGTATAAGTGGAAAGGGAAGGTGCTTATACACCTGCATAGATTTCAGTTGAAGCTATTAGGATTGTGCAAATACAGTAGGCCTGGGAACTCCACAACTTTAAAGCATCCTGTTTGCTAGAGCTCTTTTCATGCTTTTTTATTTGTTACAGTTGTATTTATGATAAACATGTATGATGTTTCTGACTTTTATTAACACTAGAAGTGCTACTTTTAGTAAAGATTACTTGTAAATTCCACACAGACCAAGCCATAAATTGCTTTAAAGAGTACTACTGATTCATTTGGCACTTCACAGATACACCATATGACAAAATGCTATTCCAACCTCTAGCAGTTTACAGTCTAGTTTGGGAACAAAAAGTTGTAATGTACAGATGTAAGGAGATGGACAGCTGCAGAAAATGAGAAGGTACTTTTCAACACACACTACTTTTATTTCATGGGGTTGTTTTGGTTTTTTCTAATTGCAAAGAATCTGATTTCTTTTAATTAAAGTTCTTCCAGAATTGGTGGATATGGGATTAGAAGTTTATTGAAGAAAATCTAATTGAATAAAATGAGTTTTGAGGCAAAGCCCCAAGAAGATTGGGGATGTGCATATAAAAGAGCTGTAGGTAGAGGGATGAATCGAGTTTCTGACCACACAGAAGGTGATAAGAAACTACCACAGAGGTGGAAAGAGACTGAGAATAAGGAATAAATCAGTTAAGCTCCTGGGAAGCAAATACTGAAGTTAAAATGGGCGTACACATCCTGTCCTAAATCATGTATCAGTACTGCAACACTATTTTCCAATTCATAACCTTTATAGACCATGTATGTTATAAATTTTAAGTGTTTTGTCATCAATTTGAAGTATTATGTACACTTGTAGCTAAGAAGTCAAATAACATTCTGGACTGCATAGGAGGAGCGTTGCCAGCAGATCGAGGGAGGTGATCCTTCCCCTCTGCTCAGCACTGGTGAGCCCACACCTGGAGTGCCATGTCCAGTACTGGGCTCCCCATGGACATACTGGAGCAGATCCAGTGAGGGGCCACAAAGATGATTAAAGGACTGGAGCATCTCCCATATAAGAGACTGAGACAGCTGGGATTGTTTAGCCTGGAAAAGAAAAGGCTCAGGAGGATCTTACCAAAATGTATAAATATCTGATGGGAGAATGTAAAGAAGACAGAGCCAGACTCTTCTCAGTGGTATCCTGTGACAGGACAAGAGGCAATGGGCACAAACTGAAATACAGGAAACTCCATCTGAGCATAAGAAAACACTTTTTTACTGTGAGGATGGTCAAACACTACAAGAGGTCACCCGGAGAGGTTGTACGGTGTTCATTCTCGGGGTTATTCAAAACCCAACTAGACACAGTCCTGGGCAACCTGCTCTAGGTGACCCTGCTCTGAGCAGAGCAGGTGGACTAGACGATCTCCAGAGGAGCCTTCCAACCTCAACAATTCTGTGATTTCCTGTAATTTCTCAAAAAGAGGACAGAGCAATGTACGTGGAGAGGGTTGCTGCTATAAAGTCTTATTCGGTTTTATTTCAAGCGTGAAATACAGAATTGTCTTCAAGAATGAGTAACTGGTAATTTTTGAAGTGCTTTCATATAACTTATAACAAAATTTTACTTTAAGCATTTTCTCTCCCTTGTGTTTTCTTAGGGAATGCAAATGTGAGTTCGTATACTATAAAGACACTGGCTTCGAAGTTAATTCAGAAAGGCAAGATAGAAAAACGCCTCCAGTTACTGAAGACTTAAAGAAGATTGCTCCCTTTCCATGGCCTTACCCATGAAGTCTGAGAATCCGTGGAAGCTCTCATCATCCACCCTGCAGGCTTCCATCAGGCTACTGAAGAGGGTGCCAATCGGATCCAAAGGGTGTCCCACCCAACCTTCAAGATTCGTTATTGAGGTTACTCCTTTGTGGAGAAGTTCTGTGACAGAAAAGATGGAGGGAGGAGGGAGGGAAAGAGAGCGCATGTTAGCCCCTCAAAACAATTTTAGAAGTAAAACTGGTTAAAATGCTCTCAGTACAGAATTCAAAGTATTTCCAGTAGCTTCTGCTTAGAAGGAGAAAATAGTATCTTTCAGGGTGAATTCATTGCCCTTTGTGAATATGTTAAAAGAGGAAAAAAAAAAAATGGACAAAGGCCAAACATTTTGAGCACTAGCAAAGTGCATTATGGGTCAAAAATTTCAACTGCAGTATCTTTTGAAATCTCTTACTTGATACCAGTAACTCTTCTGAAAATGTCTGCTGAAAAATTATAGCAAAGACTTTTTTTTTGTAAAATATTCACAACTGTTTCCTCACTCAAAAGACGCAGTACCATTTTTACATTTTAAGTGAATCTGATGGCACTGAAATAAATTAAAATATTCTAAAATGTTCCATTTTAAAAAATAAAATATGAGCTTATCTTGCACCTAAATATTTATTGAAGTAATAAACTCAGGATGACAGCTCCTAAAAAAAAAAAAAGAAGAAAAAAAAAGATAAAGTGTTTAAATGAGGTATATGAGAAAAAATTGTCCTTTAAGTGCTTTTTTTTGTCATTCTAAAGTTTCAGTCAACAAATACCTTCATGGATACTTTGTTTTGTAGCCCTCATCCATCAATCAGTTACAACATGAAAAAATTGTTTAGCACAATGAATTGAAGGAAGTGTGGCTGTGATAACAGAGGTTAGAGATTCCCCAAATTCCTTTTTTTACTAAGAGTCTTATGGCAGTAGCTCCCCTTTGACTCCAACTCCCAACTTTTTTCTCCTAGACACATACACATGACTGAACTATGAGAGATCAGACGCATTATGGGTGACCATTTAAAAACTGTATACAAGCCATTATGGATGCTCTGTTTCTCTGCCTATTACACACTAACTTGTACCTGCCTCTGCTCTCTCTCGTTCACAAAGTGCCATCTTTCTGAGTAACCATATGTATTATCACAAAGCTTTAAAAGCTTGCTTCTTGCCTATTTAAATGTGTGGGGCTACAAAGTGAAACACAGCCACACTGTTGAACTGAGTGTTCAGGAGGGTGGCTTTTTTTTAAAGAATCAACTGATATGTAATATGAAAAACAAACAAGTAAATAATTGTCTTACTAACAAATAGCATGTGCTAAAGACAACAGGCAGAAGCACATAATATTACCAAAAAGGATTAATATCAGTGACTTCTTACGGACTCACTTATATTCCATTTCATCTATTGTGTCTACTTATGAGCTTCACTCGTGTCATGCCAAAGGCTTCAGTCCTCCATTCATATAGACATTTAACTTTAAATCACACAAGTGGTTCCATGGATGTCAGATCAGTCACATGAATGAAAGCTAAGTAGAAGCATGTGGTGGTTGCTGAACTGAAACTGTAGCTGCAGAATTAATCTGCTTATAGAGAAGACCAGCATATTTTGCAGTATTAAAAGAATATTTTTTAAATTCCAAACATAAGAGGAAAAAAAACCCAAAAGCAGTGAGTAACAACATAGAAATGACAAACTTCTTTGTTTTGGGGTAGAATGAATTGCATTTCATACACTCCATTTTTAGCATAATATTAGTTGACAGCTATAGGGAAAGGAACTTAACAGAAATATTGAATGTCTAGATACTGCATTAGCAACTGGGAATGAAAAGGAGCAGTACTACGACCAGCACACTTGCAGCAGACCCTTCACACCTGTCAGCGGTACGTACACACATACACACACTGACATAGCCCCCTCCCTTCTTACCTCCCCAGTCTGAGAAGCTGGAAAACATGCAAAGCTTTTAAGGGAGCACATGTTAAGGAAAGATATATTACACGATAAAAAGACTCAGAAAAATTCTCCTAAGTAATAATACAAAGTGCTTTTAAGTTTTGTTCAAATCTAGGATTCATAATAGTGCTCAAAACTTCTTCCTTCGGTACTGTGAAATGGAGGCACATAGGAACTGCCAGCTAATTTTTTTTTCAGTCAGGTATCTACCTTGTCTTCACTTCAATTTCTAAATGATCATTTCTGGGAAAACACCTGCACATACACTTGAAAAATTTACACACATGACTTCACACTGGTATTTTTGCCTACAATGCATGAGGATACACATAGTTAAGAGTAGCAACAAAGATCTAAAATAAAATTTGAATGAAAGGTGTTCTTGTAGTAGCCGAGAACGTAATTCCAGTTTTTCCACGTGCATTCTTTAACCACAAAGCCATCCCTTTCTTCTTCCACTACCTCTTCAAACTTATGACAAAGTTCAGTGCAGGATTATTTTTGGTAGAATGTTCCTTCAAAAAACAGGGGTAAGTGCTCAGAGGAACACCACAGAACATTTTATAAAGCCAGTGTTTCAAAAATCTCATTTCCAGTGATGTGAATCCACTAAAGTTTTAAGCATCATAAGAGACTTTTGGAACAAACTGCCAAATTTGATTAATTTCTGTAGTGCAGACTTTACCTTGTTGTTACCCTCAATGTCAACTTTAGGCTTTCACCTCAGAAATATATAGCTCTGCTAAATTATACGTCAGAGGAAAAAAATTATTTTAAATACCTGACATGCCAAATGCAAAACTCTGTTTAAAAGCCTATAAATTACACAGGATGAATATTTACACTGTGTAACCAAAAACCCTGATTGGGATAAAGGCCCCATCATGTCAGACATATTGCAGAAGGCAGAACAGAGCCCTTGCCCTGCAGAGCTCACAACCCAGCTTAAAAAAAACCCTCCAACATCCAGAATGTGACATTACCACTATGATCATTTGGACTGAAGAGTTAGTCACCTCTTTTGCTTTAGTTTCAAAAGCAGTTTTCTCATGCAAAGTTCCAGTCCGGTGTTATTGTCACCTTGTCATGTCCTTTGCCCTTCTCTCTTCCCCACATTTACCTTTCTTCTGAGCCTGGAACATTTCCAGCTGTTTCTGCTGCTGCCTTCTTAGTGTATTAACAATAGCTATTGCTAGCCTCAGTGCTTCTCGTGGGTATCCATGAGATCGTAACGCGTCCACCCTCGCACAGGCTGTAGGAACGTGTTCTAAAATGGAGAAAATAATTGAGGAATAGCAATGCTTCCATATCTGCAATAGCCTGTTTTGCTAGGTTACTCAAAAGGACTTTTTTGTTTGTTTTCTTTGTTTTGTTTTTAAAACTATGCAAGAGAGACTTAAAGGACTACTTCTGAGCCAGCATTTCAAGGGAGCCTCTGTTCTTTTTGCCAGGCTTTTCATTCATCTCCCCACCATCCCCCCAAAATAATGCCATAGAAACTGAACAAAGCAACAAGTCATGGAAACGTCTTTCCAGTTTAGCCACTTACCATGCCAGAGGGGCCACCCGCGAGAGTCAAAGAGTGAGTTTTCAGTGTCGTCATGGTAACAGTAGTTGGTGTATAGGTCACTGCTGATAATGTGCTGTAAGTGGCTGTCCTGCCAGTGCAGATCGCACGCCTCTATGGCTCGAGTGAACACTGTCCGATGTGGCCTGTTCGATGAATCTGTCATTTTCACAAGTTCAGAAAGCTGCATCAGCTTTTACTCATTCATATGTGAATCAGTCATTCACAGTATTCTTGTCTTCTGCCTATTCACCAACCCCCAACTGACGGCAGCCTACCTTGCCCCCCTCGGCAAGGAGCAGACTGCAGATGACATTTCACATCCTATTACCCAACAGCTCAGACAAAGTGTGTGCCATTCACTTTGCATTCAGAGAGATCTACAAACCAGCACAGCTAATGCTAAATAGGACTTTGCAAAGGGAACAGCTAGAGATGAAGGACATTAAACAGCATGTATAGAACTCCCCTAAAAACAAACTAGACAGTATATGGCACACAGCTACTCAAGCATCCCCAGCTTCTCTCCTCAGACCCAGAGCTACTAGGATGAGGGACAGATAAACATCGCATGAAAGACTTTTAGTTGTTCTCTTTGAGAAGTGACATTAACTTTGAGCACTTGTATAATTTTTTGTCATAAACATATACAAATACTGCAAAGAAAGTGAGGTACTGAGGCCATGGGACTGACATAATCCTTACTGGACATCTTCCTATGGCAAAAGCGCTCTGTTGACATGGCACTATGTCTATGAATGTTGAAATGCCGTGTCAGAGTTGCCACTAGCCTGCCCAGGTTGGGCTGAACATCACGAGATCCAGAAAGCAAAACACCTCTGTAGGAAGTTATATATTGAATGAACTTCTGCCCCCAGCTAGCTGCAAGATTTAAAAATGAACCAAGTCTATCTCCTTCAGAGGTAATCTTCCAAGAAAAAGAAACAAGGAAAAACCCATCTAAGCCCAAATCTGCCACCTCCCACAAGCATTTAATTTTAACTTTATCATGATTATATGAAATATGTATCAAAATACTGAGGGTTTTGAGGATTATGAGGGATTTTTTCCCAGGTAAATATCCTGCATCTTCCTCAGTTATTAGCAAAGTAGCAATCTTTGCTTGAAGATGACTGGAGAAGGCTTCTGTCAGATTTGATAATCACATTTTAGATTAGAAAGCATGATATTGAGTAAGAAGAGACACCTCCTCCAAGAAGGCAGTGTTGCCTCTGCATCCCCCCCACCTGTCAATGCAGACTGCACAACACAGAGCATATCCCACAGATAGCTGCTTTAGCTTCTCGCACACTCAGTTTAATGCAGTTACAATAGATCTCCCTTTAAGTAAGTATCAAAGGCTTTGTAACTGCAAACAAAATAAAAACCCCAACACCAGAAGGGATATAAGATTATAGTCAAGCAAAGAAACAACAGGCTTTTACATGACATACTTCAGGGACATCCAATTTTCATGCAACAAGTATTTAGAAGGACCAAGTGAAAAGTTAGAAGACCTAACTAAACACAAATACTTGCTCTGAAAACATTGCAGCCCCGGCACAAAAAAACCCCTATTTATCTTTTCTGCAAGGATAGTATTAGTGAAAATAAATTTGGCTGGTCAATCCTCAACAAGAAAGTTACTTGTCCCAGGAAAGAGTGCTGAATTCTGCAAGGCTAGAGTATATAAGACAGAGGCTATATTATATGTTGCAGTCAATGCATATATTTAGGCTCACCTTGGTTAGCATTTGCACCCTGAGGCAAAGCATTGGTTAAATTGGGCAGCTCGTTTCCATGGTTTCCATCTTCCCAGGGACAAACATCCACACTGTTCCATTTTTTCAGCTGTTTTAGCCAACTGGCCTTCTGCTCCAACTTGCAGTGGGGATTTAAGACTATACACATCCACAGAGCACCTGATTTTAAAAAAAATTGCTAAATTAGGTTTTCTATTAAAAATGCAGCAGCCAATGACTAATTGCAAACTTCTATACTGTAAAACTTTTTCTCCCCTCGAAGGCTACACTGCTTGTTTCCCAGCTATGTCTAACACCAGGCAGACTGAATTCCTGATGAAGAATCTTGGAGCTGGTGTGGCCCATCTGAAGCAGTTGAAAGACTGTATCAAGCCAACCTTCTCAATTAAAAGGCATTAAGTGGGTCTTTTATATTAGAAAATCCATAGTTCACAATGTATGGCCCATCAGACAGGAACATCAGTCAAAAGCAAACAAGAATTCACATAAAGTTACAGCAGGAAATTAACCAAGTTTTTCTTCTAATTTTTGTACCAGAAGCAAATGTTTTCTACAAACAAGAACTATGTATCTTCCAGCTTCACATTACAGGAACCAAACAAGTGCTTTAGTAAGACATGTATTTTATAAACATATACTTCCACACTCAAAACCCAGCAGAAGTACTGCTGATCATATAACTCATTCCCAAACACATCTGGACCTCAGAGATCCAGTAAACACTGGTTTTGTGCAGTCTAATAGGAATAAGATATTTTTACTGCTACTACTTCAGTAATTTGGTTACACTAGAAAATTTGTTTTACATTTTCTATTTATGGAGCTCGAAGGGAAAGCTAATTTGCACTGATGTTTCACATATACCATCATTTTAGAACCTGCTCCCTGACACTATATAGCAGGGCAGGCATAAATACATCAGGGTCTCTAGTAAAAATTTTCAAATGGAAAGATTTTTCTCTAAATCAGCTGTCTCTTCATCAGCGTGAACTTTGACAGAAGCATGAAGACATCTGAAAGTACTGTTTAGCAACAGTTCATTTGCTCATTAAGAACGTGCCTTATACACTACAAGAGATTTAAAGAATATGCTTAAACTATGCAATCTTCATGACAGGCTGAAAAAAAAAAAGAAAAAAAAAGAATAAAAATGCAGCTGGTTCTTCCAAGATAACAGAATTCTCATATTCAAGTATTCTTTTGCTAACTAAGAATGCAAAATGAATACCCAGAGCACAGACCATCATATTACATTCATTCCTAAAGTAAATCAGTACGTCAGTATGCCACAGCACAGGAGCCAGTGGAAACAGAGCTTGATCCTTAAGGTTGCAAGTTCCCTGCTATTCAGGCTGACATGGAATGGGGAAGTAATATCAAAGAAATCTGAAAACCACAACAAAATAAGATATGGTACAGTGCAGAACACCAGAGAGACACTACACTAATGCAGATTATTACTGCACAGTAGTTACATAGAGCACGCTGTTTTGTTGGCTTTTTGTTTGTGTTTTTTTTGGGGTTTTGTTTTGGGGTTTTTTTGGTTGTGGTTTTTTTTTTTTTTTTTTTTTAAAGTGTCCGAAACTTGCCATGGGAATGAATAAAGCCAATATTGTTTTAAAAAACTTCTTTTAAAATCAAATCATATGACTTTCTTTAGACATACTCTTCAACATGCTTCACTCCCCAAACACAGTCAAATTACAGAATAGAATCATAGAATGGTTTGGGTTGGAAGGGACCTTTAAAGGTCATCTAGTCCAACCCCCCTGCAATGAGCAGGGACATCTTCAACTAGATCAGGTTGCTCAGAGCCCCGTCCAACCTGACCTTGAATGTTTCCAGGGATGGGGCATCTACCACCTCTCTGGGCAACCTGTTCCAGTGTTTCACCACCCTCATTGTGAAAAATTTTTTCCTTATCTCTAGTCTGAATCTGCCCTCTTTCAGTTTAAAACCATTACCCCTTGTCCTATCGCTACAGGCCCTACTAAAAAGTCTGTCCCCCTCTTTCTTATAAGCCCCCTTTAAGTATTGAAAGGCTGCAATAAGGTCTCCCTGGAGCCTTCTCTTCTCCAGGCTGAACAAGCCCAGCTCTCTCAGCCTTTCCTCATAGGAGAGGTGCTCCAGCCCTCTGATCATTTTTGTGGCCATCCTCTGGACCCACTCCAACAGGTCCATGTCTTTCCTGTACTGAGGGCTCCAGAGCTGGATGCAGTACTCCAGGTGGGGTCTCACCAGAGCAGAGTAGAGGGGCAGAATCACCTCCCTCGACCTGCTGGCTACGCTTCTTTTGATGCAGCCCAGGATACGGTTGGCTTTCTGGGCTGCGAGCGCACATTGCCGGCTCATGTCCAGCTTTTCATCCACCAGTACCCCCAAGTCCTTCTCCGCAGGGCTGCTCTCAACCCCTTCATCCCCCAGCCTGTATTGATACTGGGGGTTGCCCCGACCCAGGTGCAGGACCTTGCACTTGGCCTTGTGGAACCTCATGAGGTTCACATGGGCCCACTTCTTGAGCTTGTCCAGGTCCCTCTGAATGGCATTACAACTGGTTCTTATTATTAAGCATCAATGCATTCAGCGCTGCCCAAGACAAAAGGACTATATTTCTTGCAATGTACAAAACAAAACAGAAGATGGGGCATATTGGAAAGCCTTGTAGAATAGTTATCTTGGGCTTATTTATTTTATTTATTTATTTATTTATTTATTTTATTTATTTTACTTTAGGGCACTGAGGAGACACTGTACCTCTCAGCATCTAAAAAAAAAAAAAGCCAATTTAATACTTTGTAACCAGATTCCCAGTGTTTTCAGACTGAAGCAAAAGCAAAGTACAATATCTTAACCACATGTGGTAAGTATTTCAATCATCCAGCAAGGCGGAATGCACACTACTGATTACACCATGCCCCTACAAAATGAGTGGCCTTTTCTTTTTCTGCATCTCAGAAACACCACTAGAAGCAAAGGAATTCACTTGCCTTCTTCAGAAGCTCCACTATGCATGCGGTACATCTAAGAGGCAGGAAAGGAAAGAGTTACCCCAAAGTACCAAAATCCTTTAAAAACTTCTTTGGTTTAAAGAGGGAAACTATGTCAAGCATAACTACATTGTTAGCAGCGATTGTCTCAGAAATCCATGCTATTTTTATGCAAATGAAGCACAAGGACAAGTGTATTTCTAATAAACCCCACACAAACCACTTAAAATTTCAATAGATCAACTGCACCCTGCTTGCGGTGACTTCAGGGTGAGCTGCGTGCACATCTGAGATCTCACCCAGCTTTCACGGCTGCCGATTCCCTGCAGAAAGAGGAGTGAGAGACAAAACTCCCCCACTGAGAAGGGAACAGAAAGAGCCTCAGGCTCAGCTCCTGTAGCGCTACAAAGGCTACCATCTGGGAGAAGGAAGCATAATGCCAATGATCCCACACTCTTCAGCCTATTTGGGTTTCAAGTTTTTGTGTGTATGTGTGTGATCCCCCCACATGTGTGCGTTTGCCTGTATTCATTTCTTCCTCCTCCTTCTCCCCAAGCGCCTTCCCCCTCCCCTGACATCTGCTCCATTCTGGCTCTTTCAATTCACTGGTTCCTGTCCTGCTCCTAGTGCTGAAAAGTCTGAGGAAAATGTTCACTTCTGCCCAGATTTTACCACATGCCAAGTGAAAGGAGCCTGGAGGATGTTCTTCCTATTTCACTCTGATGCTGCTCAGTGGAAGCCCTCATGAGCTGGCCCTTAAATGTCACCACCAACCTGAAAGCTTACACTGGCCTCAAACAAGAGATTCTCTATTTTCTGCCTAATAGCTCCTATATGGGGAAACTGCTGATCACACTTACCCCTTACTACAGATAAGGCTTACGGAAAAATGAAGGGCAGCTACTTGTAATTAATTTGTGGGGAACATATCTAAATCCATTTCTAGTGACTTCAGCCTGGAAACTGCTGTTTGCAACAGCCTATACTCAAAAGAAGTTTCCCAAAATACATTCCTGGCATTCTCAAGTAAGTTTACCTGTTTGACTAGATTTAATGATGTCACCAATGCCACCTGCAATATGAACAAATGTCTCATTAAATGGAAAAAACAAACAAAAAAAACAAACAGAGAATGTGTTTGTGTTTACATATTCTGTTTTTCTAACACAGCTCACTTTTTCCTGTCTCCCTTTCCCCAAGCACCAGATATCTTTTCATACTGAATCTCAGAAGGCTGACACATCCCCCCCCCCCCGAACTAAACCAAAAGTAAAGTTCTGATTTGGATCCCTTGACTGTGACCCATGTCTTTCCAATATGAAGCTCCTCACAGCTCAGTGACAAAATATCACAAACCAATATGCCGATTTTTTTCTCCCAGAAGATAACTGGAAGACAAGTCATGATGTGACTGCAATTTGATATTAATTTCACAAGGGAATGAATATTAGAACTGTCATATTGCAGTGAGGAATTGCCTATTTTGTTTCAACACTAATCCTTTTGACCTGGAAAAAGCCAGCTTTGCCAAAACAGACCTTTGGTTCAAATAGCCCTCTTTTTGAAAATGCACAGTTGTCATTCATCTTTAGTGTGCCTCACACCACAAAGAAATAGGTTACATTACTGCTTTACACAATGCATGCATGCCTTGTACATACAGGGGGAACATCAGTACTTTTGTATTTCTCAGTAGACATCCATACCTCTGAATTCATGAGGGAGAAAGGAACAGCATGCCTTTACACTGATTAGGATTTAAACATGCAAATTGAAAAACATTAAGAAGTATTCAGTCACTGTAAAAGTAGGTGTTGTAATAATTACACATCTTGTGTATGCATGTATTCATGAAGCCAAAGAAAGTGCGAGGAATGTATACAGACTCTCCCAAGAGATTAAGCATTGCTTGGTTTTCATAAATCCCATTATATTTTACTCTTGTCCCAGTAAATGGAAGGGTGGTGGTGGAAACAGTTTTAGTGGGGGCTAGGACACTGAGCATGACTGAAGATCCAGCGTACAATTCTGTTTGACTGTTTGATTACAGTCTTCCCAAGAAATCCGCTTTTCCTAGAAATATTATGCTATCTTGTCAGGGCTGCTGTGTAGCAGCCCTGGTTTCGGTCAGCGTTTCCTCATTTACAATACCTGTGTAATCAGTGGCTGAAACTTGGCCTTTGCCTTGGAATTTTACGTTTAATATGCTTGAGATCAATCCATTCATTTGCAAAATTAAAATATGCAAGAAACTGATGCACGTTTGACATGTCTTTGCTCTTCCCATTAATGCACGTCTCTTTCTTAAAAAAACTAAAAACCCAAAAGCCACCAGGTTAGTTACATTTGATTATTTCAAAGAAAGTGGAGCCAGGTAATCAAGATCATTCTCTTTGTGCAACAGACAAATCAGCTTCAGCACTTGCTGCACACTTGCTACTGTGCCCCATTTGAGCCTAATTAATTCTATTACAAAAGCATAATTTTCCAGCATTGGAAGTGCCAGAATAGTAACAATAATAGGAGACGGAACCTATGACCCCTTTAAAATAGAAGTGTCAGCAAAGGATTTTAAAGTGATTTACATCTGGTTTTTAAACACATACGCACTTTCACTGGGACAGTCACTTGGAAACCTCAAAGAAGGTAGTGTATGATATTTATTGCTTCTCAAAAAGAAGGACAAGTGCCTTCAGAATGACTGGCAAAGCCACCTTGCTCCTCCAGGAATGGAGAGATCTCCATTAGAACAAAACATAATCAGAAGTCCCACTGGAGAATGCTCCAATTAAACAGTTGATTTTATGGAATAGTGAAGATAGGCAAAGCACTTCAGTGTTGTTCTCTCCTTGATAAGAACCCCAAAGAAAAGTACTCTCAGCATTCAGTTGGATCCAAGTTGCAATTTTATTCATAAAAAGAATTCCTTAATGCACTCTGGTTTCTCTATGCAGCCTTCAGAAAAAAAGGCTTGCTATGGGTGCTGTGTTTCTTGGAGAACAGAATGTTTCATTTTGCTCTAATTCATTCTATTACTGAATTAAACTGATGTATTGGTCTTGACAAGTGCTTCATGCTGATTGTATTGTGTATGATAGTATAATCACTCCCCATGCATTTCACACTAGCTGGCTGATTAATGCAATAGATTACCTGCAGCACTGATGGCAAGAGGGAATCATTGCCCTTCTGCACACTAAACTTTGAATGTGCATTAGAGGGAGTGGAGGTGTAACCCAGGGACAAAAAAAGTGTCTAATTCCTTAAGTTTCCCTTTCTCTCTTGCTGCATACCTCTGCTCCAAGGGTTAAAGGCATGCTTGTATTCAGCTGAAAGGAAACAGGTATTTACATTTTGAGATTCTATTCTAAGCTATCATCAACTACATGTTCTGATCTGTGTGTGTCAAGTAACGAAAAACTCCTGCTCCCATCTTCCTACATTTTCAGCTTTTAGCACAATGGAAAAAGGAACTAACCAAGCACTTCTGTCATTTTGCATGAGCCCATTGTTCTGGGTTACGCCTTTTTCAGTTTGTTTTAAAAACTGCCACATCTTTGCAGACACTCTGCCATTTGACCAAAGGGTTTCATAGAAGAGAAATTTGCTTGAAAGGTGCAGTTTACAGTATCATAGCCTGAGACTACAATCTCCCTAAGAGAGCATTTAGGTATCTGTCACATGTCCATTAGATGCCCCTCTATGCACTTATAGTACCCTATAACCTAATCACCATAGCAAGGCATGGGCTATTAGTCTACAAAGCTAGGGGAAAGTATAAAGCACCTGCAAATGAATCTCACCGATTAACTTCCCTAATAGCCACAAAACCATTCATTTGTTTGCAGTCGATTGAAGGTAAAAAAATTGTTAATACTAGCACAAATAGTACAAAAATACTCCTTTGTGAATAACTTAATATGATTCTTCACAATTTTAAGTAGTTGCCAGCATTTACAGCTAGGCGGTGAACACAAAGTATGCTCCTGCCCAAAACAGAGACTAGATATTTTATCAAATATTTTAACTGGTAATACACTCTCAGCAGTCACAGTCTATTTTCAGAGACTTTGATAATTTTCAGAATAAAAGTTAATGTGACTACTAACTAAAAATACACTACCCTATCTCTATTTAAATCTATCATAGAGATGAATGAATTCCTCTCAGTTAATTTTCTTAGGAAGACACAAAACTGGAAAGTTTGAGAAGTTTGTCAAACAAAACAAGATATTCATAAAAGAAAGGGATGAAAATACATCTCATTTTTTAAAAGAGTGAAGCAAGTGCAAACACTCCCTTATATGGTGGGAAAGGTCAGGAAAAAAAGTACAATTGCCACAACTATGTTCACGGAAGGTAAATAACCCACTATAAATGGCCAGAAGAACACATTCTGATCGTCTAGTCTGAATTCCTTCATACTCTAAGATTTCCTGAGTTAATTTTGTCTTCAAGTCCAAAAGTGATGGTTGAGTTTTTACAAAAAAACAGCATACTTCAATTTTTAAGATTTCCAATACGAGAATCTAGCACAGCTCCTGGTTAGCTGATCTACTGCCTGGCTACCATGACTCAAAATTCTAAGCTTATTTCAAGTTTTCTAGTTAAATTTCTCCAGCTCCTATTACAATATTATAGAATCATAGAATCATAGAATGGTTTGGGTTGGAAGGGACCTTAAAGATCATCTAGTTCCAACCCCCCTGCCATGGGCAGGGACACCTTCCACTAGATCAGGTTGCTCAAAGCCCCATTCAGCTACCTTTTGTTTGATTGGTAGAAGTATCTTCACTATCAAGTTTTTAGTCTATGTAGGTCTCTTAAATCATGAAGGAGATCCTCCTCCTTTGTCTTGCATGACAGGCCCAAGCAGACTGAGATCCTTGCATCTCTCACTTTAGGTTACTTTTCCAATTTTTCAGTTATTTTTTCCAGTATCCCTTCAAGACAGAAAACTGGAAAATATCACAAGGCCAGATTGCTGGACTGCAGAAATTAGTGAAGATTCAGTAATTCCTCTCCATAGATCTATTACTTCTCTTTAGCTCTAGTATTTACTAGAAGTGGTATCAGAAAATTAAATGGCAGCTTAATGTTATTGAAGTATTAAAAATAGAGGAAGGAAAAAAATAATGCTAAGTAGCAGTTTGGGCTCACAGTAAAACTCTGACCTTAATCTTGGAAGTCACGACTCTACAGTTAGGGCCACAATGAGTTTTGTACCAGCTCCAATACAAAACAATTTTTTAGAACATTTTAGAATATTTATAAGTAAATCAGTTCAACAGCTTAGGAATAAAAACTTCAAAAACTGTTTTAATGTGAGTACTTGAAGAAATTTGGCTCCTACTGTAAAAGTACTTTCCATCCAACTGAACTAAATGGAACCCCAAACTTTCTGTACGGCATTAAAACTAAACCCCTCAAGCTATGCTTATAGACTAAAGTTAATTACTTTCACCATTATTCCTCAAATCCAATAAATGCAGTTTAACCACAGGAAAGAATACCCTCTTTGAAAATAGCTCCCACTTACTGTCATACTCCAGCCTCATATACCCCCAATTTCAAATACCATTATGGCACATGCCAATAATCTTCTACTGTTTGTAATGAAGGAGAAAGGAAATCATCCTCAAAAAAGATGAACAGAACCCATCTTTGCACAACGGCAGCCTGGCTTCATTCACCAGAGAAATGAACTTGACAGCAACAACTGAGACACTCCAGGGTCACGACAGCAATTTCTTTAAGTTGTCATCCATAACTCAGGCCTTAGAGCAGCAAAACTGTCTTGTGATGCTAACTCAGAAGTACTGTTAATTTAGTGCCTCCAATAGCATAAATCATTCAAATACACTGACATATTAACAGCTTATTCTGTGAAAGAGATGTAACCTTAAGTGCATGAACTGAAGGCACACGTGTTTTGTAACTGTATGGCAACCACACCATGGCAGCTAAGACTAAGCAAGCCGACAGTAAGAAAAGGATTATCAATTAAGCAAAGACAGTCTACTGGATATGACACAGTTGTAGACACAAGTATGTGTAAGATATCACTCCACCCATAAGTCCCACAATGAAAGACCAAGGGAAATGATGCAAAGCATGGTGCATCCCACATCCTTTGAAACATGGGCATTCCTACAGCTTTCACTTCAAGGCCAGAAATGTAATATGTGCAATTGATTAATCTAAACTATGAAATTTGAAGGTGCAGGGCATTTGTACTCTCCTTAGCTTTAAGGCAGAACATGATTCAATTAGAATTTCAGATACCCAAAGAAATCACGTAAATACAGATATAAGCTTAGCACTCAAATTTCAAAATTAGAGCCTCGCTGTACCATTTTTGAAATATGATAAAATATGGGGAAAAGTGACTGTTTCTACTGCATAGTGGTTCCTAAAAAGGGATTGCATGAAGTATGCAGCTCCAGAAAAAATGGTATTAGAACACAAAAAACTGTAATGAATGCTTAACTTCAGTGATTCTTTTTCATGGCAGCCCTGAAGTAGTCACCAAATCTGGTATCAGGAAGGAATTTCTCTAGGGTCATACTGGCAACAATCCTAGCTGCTTTTGTCCTTTTTTCCCCTCCCTTAAGTACTAAGCAGAGATAATCTGTTTAGATCAGTTGGCATGTCCCATTCATACAAGTTTGTCTCTCTAATTGCAAAGGGAAGGAATACCTGAGATAGATAGAAATATAGATGAAGAATAACTTCATTTAGTTAAGGTTGAAAATACCAAGTTAGATTCTTTTTAGAGAGGAATATAAACTTTTATCAGAAAAATCCAGTGGTTTACAAATCAAAAAAGCATTATTTAACATTCAATCATTAGTTTGCTCATGGCAAAATGGTAATTAAATCTCTCTTAATTGATCTATAATGATTCCTTGCCTAAACTCAACATTTAGAATTAAGTTTTAGATGAGAAGCAAAGTGTTACTAATAAAAATTTAGGCATGATCCTTCAGGAAATATATTGTACTATTTCTCTACATGACATGACCTTGTAAAATGATATTTTAGTTTTAAATTTTAACACAAAAATATATCACTAATCCAGAAAATGTCCAAAATATCAGCAAACGTGAACTCAAAGTAGATCATCAGGCTGTTCCAACAGTTAAAAAGCAGCCCACAGTAGGGCAAAGTGCTAGTGAAAAACTACTAAGACTATTAGAACTACTAAGTGTGTTGGGTTTGTGTGGTGGGGGTTGGTGTAGCGGGGGTTGGTGTAGCGGGGGAGGGGCTACAGGGGTGGCTCCTGTGAGAAGCTGCTAGAAGCTTCCCCGGCTCCAAGTCGGACCCGCCTCTGGCCAAGGCTGAGCCAATCAGCAATGGTGGTAGCGCCTCTGTGATAGCATATTTAAGAAGGGGAAAGACTACTTAAAAAAAAAAAAAAAAAGAAAAAAAAAGAGTTGCAGCGAAGAGAGGAGTGGGATGTGAGAGAAACAACCATGTAGACACCGAGGTCAGTGAAGAAGGAGAGGGAGGAGGGGCGCCAGAGCAGAGATTCCCCTGCAGCCCATGGAGGGTTAACGGTGGAGCAGAGATTCCCCTGCAGCCCGTGGAGGACCCCATGCCGGAGCAGGTGGCTGGGCCCGGAGAAGGCTGTGACTCTCTGGGAGAGCCCACACTGGAGCAGTTCGTGGAGGACTGCAGCCCGTGGAAAGGACTCGCGTTGGAGAAGCTCGTGGAGGGCTGACCCCCGTGAGAGGGACCCCACGCTGGAGCAGGGGAAGAGTGTGAGGAGTCCTCCCCCTGAGGAGGAAGGAGCGGCAGAAACAATGTGTGATGAACTGACCGCAACCCCCATTCCCCGCGCCGCTGGCGGGGGAGGAGGTAGAGGAATCGGGAGCAAAGCTGAGCCCGGGAAGAAGGGAGGGGTGGGGGGAAGGTGTGTTTTTGAGATATGGTTCTATTTCTCATTATCCTACTCTGATTGGATTGGTAACAAATTAAATATTGATTTCTCTTTTTTTCCCCAAGTCGAGTCTGTTTTGCCTGTGACCATAATTGGTGAGTGATCTCTCCCTGTCCTTGTCTCGACTCGGGAGCCTTTCGTTGTATTTTCTCCTCCCCATCCCGCCAGGGGGGAGGAGTGAGCGAGCGGCTGCGTGGTGCTTTGTTGCCGGCTGGGCTTAAACCATGACACTAAGGCAAAGACATATTATTCCGCTCAGGAAATACCTTTGAGAACAACCTATTTAGTATGCATAACAGAAAGGATTGTAAGGACATCACCCAGAAAAGCTTTACCCTACAAACGAGGCTCACAGCAATATCATGAGAGGTTCCTACACTTAAAAACTTTAGATACCAACAAGTGGTTGAGATACAGGAGAAACTTATGCATTAAAATGTAGAGAGTACCCAGCTGGAAGTACAGAATATCTTTTAAGTTCTCCTCAACCTCATGAAATACGAGAGCCAACAGAGATCAAGATCAGCATGAGGAAAACTGAGAAGTTGTTTGCCAATTTTATCCACTGCCCTACCTTGCAAGAGCTCTCTGGATATACCCTCTTCCCCATGTGTATTGGGTCCGGCTGAGATGGAGTTAATTTTCTCCATAGCAGCCCTCATAGTGCTGTGCTCTGTATTGGTAGCTAGAAAGGTGTTGATAACACACCAGTGTTTTGGCTACTGCTGAGCAGTGCTCACACAGCATCAAGGCTGTCTCCCCAACATTGCCCCCCCCCTCACCAGTAGGCTGGGGGTGGGCAAGATCTTGGGAGGGGACAGATCCAGGACAGCTGACCCAAACTGACCAAAGGGATATTCCATACCATATGACATCTGCTCAGCAATAAAAGCTAAGAGAAGGGGGGGGGATGATTTGTTATTATGACATTTGTCTTCCAGAGCAACCACTATGCATACTGAAGCCCTGCTTCCCAGGAAGTGGCCAAACATTGCCTGCCAATGGGAAGTAGAGAATAAATCTTTTGTTTTTTCCTTTGCTTCCGCGTGTGGCCTTTGCTTTTGCTTTATTAAATTGCCTTTATCTTGACCCATGAGTATTTTTCCATCTTATTTTCTCCCCCCTTGTCCTGCTGAGGAGGGGAGTGATACAGCAGCTTGGTGGACACCTGGCAGCCAGCTAAGGTCAACCCACCATACCATGACACAGCTATCATATTTTTGTTCCATAAGAAACTAATCCTTGACTCACAAAACAGCTCTCTTCCCCCTTAAACTGTTCTTAAATATAAAAATGGAGGAAGTCTGCTAGAAATGTTTGTTTTGAAACATGCAAATTATGTGAAGTTTCTTCACCACAAAGGCAAGCAAGAAGATATAAAGATATTGAAAAAGGTAGTTCACAAAAAAAATCTGATCTTGCAATCTAAGTGTTGACAAGCTGTTGGGCTCCCTCACTCCACCAAGTAGTAGATACTTGTCTTAGATTCTTCTACTTGACTGCTTTCATCAGGTTAAGCATCTGGGATTTAGTTTAACAGTTTCAGCTTTATTAAGCTGTCACAAGAGCAACCCTGCTTTGATAACAGTAGCTGCTCCAATTATGGCTTGGTTTAGGGTTGACAAGTATAATGATTCATTTGTGGCACATGAGACGTAATAAAAGGTTGTTTTGCATTACAGCTTTAAGAAGTGGGCACTTTTTTCATTTAATTTGTCACTTAGCTTTTGCTAAGAGGACATTTAAATTGCAGTAAAAGGCAAATGGGGCTTTTAGTTTAAATGTAATCCCCATATTTAAATGATCTGTAATGGCACAGTGTTTGAGTGGGAACACTGTTGTTTCACAGTGGTCCCTGATGGTGACGTGACATTTGTATTCAGGTCCTGTATTATCCATGTGGCTAAAGGGCTTCCAATTTCATTTCACAGCCAGAAGCCTGCAGAAAACACCAATTAACTTGCAGATCCCATTTGCCAACAAAACTCAGCCTCTTCTCAGTGTCTGGTATCTGGCAGTACTCAACATTTAATTCCAAAGCAGAGCCTCACAGCCATCATCATCCCCGGGCTGGGGCACAAAGTCAAATTTTCCCCTTTTATTAAAGAATTTTTTTCACTTTTGTAGAGAACAAGAAACTTTTACTTAATTTTTGATGGATGAATATTAACAAGTTACTGCTGTGGTAAGATTGCATGGACCATTTTTCCCCTCTAGAGTATAAAGAAGGTTAACTGACCTTTCTTCAAATCTGAGATCTCAGTTCAACAGGCATCAGCAGGTATTTACTGTGCATTTCCATATTCCTCCATTTTACCAATGCAATTTAATTAAAAAGACAAACAAGGGGCTTCAGATAGTTAATCATTCTGATATACTGAAGTCTTCAACCATGGTGTCATGGTTTAACCCCAGCTGGCAACTAAGCCCCACACAGCCACTTGCTCACTCCCCCCACAGCAGGATAGGGGAGAGAATCAGAAGGGTAAAAGTGAGAAAACTTGTGGGTTGAAATAAAGACAGTTTAATAAGTAAAGCAAAAGCCACGCACACAAGCAAAGCAAGGAATTCATTCACTACTTCCCATCGGCAGGCAGGTGTTCAGCCATCTCCAGGAAAGCAGGGCTCCATCACATGTAAAGGTTACTTGGGAAGACAAACGCCATCACTCCGAACATCCCCCCCCTTCCTTCTTCTTCCCCCAGCTTTATATGCTGAGCATGACATCATATGGTCTGGAATATCCCTTTGGTCAGTTGGGGTCAGCTGTCCCAGCTGTGTCCCCTCCCAACTTCTTGTGCACCCCCAGCCTACTCGCTGGTGGGGTGGTGTGAGAAGCAGAAAAGGCCTTGACTCTGTGTAAGCACTGCTCAGCAATAACTAAAACATCCCTGTATTATCAACACTGTTTTCAGCACAAATCCAAAACATAGCCCCATACTAGCTACTATGAAGAAAGTTAACTCTATCCCAGCCAAAACTAGCACACACAGTCACCGAGAGTTAAACACATTAAGATCAGCATGTGAAATTTACCTACCTAGATGCCATTTAAACAGCAACAACATGAAGAATTCCAACTCCACTCTAAACTCTGGAAAGTGCATTTATGTATTACTGTGGCAAGTTGGAAGTGTTCACCAGTGCATCACTGAAGCTGCATCTAAATTCTTCTAGCATGAGAAGTATATGAGCAAGTCTTATAGCTTTGACCTGTAATCTTAATCTTTCCAAACCTTTGGAGCATTTAGCTCAACCTATTCTTTGATGTACAATAAGAGAATCTGCTGAGCATAATTATATTCTTCCTCCTGATCTAGAGGCTTTAAAACACAACAAAAAAGTCTTACACATAACTAGCTAGTTAACTTGAGGCCTCTGAATCAGAAATTGCTTACAGAATTAGGACTTTGTATTAGAAAATCACCAGGCTCATACTTAGATGTGAAGTATTTAATTTTTTTTTTTTTTTTTTAAAATCAACATCTTCAAACATACAAACTCAATCTGACTTCTACTGAAGTCAACACAATTTACCATAAACTTCAGCAGGAACTCTGATCAGAGCCCAATGTGTCCTTCCAGTATCCTTGGCCAATGCCCAATGCCAGGCAGGAAGCATCAGTTAAGTTCTAATGAAAGGCTCAAGTGACCCAGTCAAGGAGCAAAGCTAAAGTTATTTAAGTATGCTTAAAAACCTATGCCAAAATGGAACTGACAAAGTGGCCATATGCCTAGTGGTTGGCAGACAGCATACCAGTGCAAGCAAGCAAGCCTTTATTAAGCAGAGTCTATATTTACATACTTTACATGTCCTAAAAATCTCCATAACTACAATGTTGCTACCTATCTGTGAAATAAATGAGATCATAGATAAAGCATTTTTTTTAAAGACATACATATATGCCACTCCCAGATTACTCTGAACAGATAATACAAAAAGTTAAGTATGCAAAGGCCCATCCCACTCCCTTTATTGATATTTTAGTTCTCTGACATCCTAGAAGATGACAAGATAGGAAACCAACATTTTTTTAGAACATAACGATACCATTGCCCCCTTAAACCCAATGTCTGAGTTCTCTGCCACTACTGGCACAGATCAAGGGTCACCAGGGACATCCTGCTCTTCCTTCTGTAGCTTGCTATCGTAACTCTGGTCTCCCTTAAAACCTCCTTCAACTTTTGCACATTCACATGTATGTTTCACCTGGAAAAAGGGATGTGTTTAACTAGAGTGAAACTCAAGGTGAAATTCTAGCAAAAACGTGGCAGCAGCTTTTAATTTTCACACAAGGTAGGAGTCAAGTTGGAGAGATTCATCCAATTAACAGAAATTTTCAGGGAACTTGCTAAGCACCAGTGGAAGGAATCCTACTGGTATGGGGAAGAAATGAACAGGTTAGCAACATAAACACAAGCTGGAGGTGGAAGAACCAAGTTAAGTTCTACCCTTAGCCTACTGCACACCTGAAGTGATTGAAATGTATTTGTAATTGAAACTGTGGTACACGATCAACATATTTTGATACTGTTAGAGGAGGCAGAGCAGTTCAGGACTGAAACAACAGGGTCTGCCTCAGATTGCAAATACAGCAGCTGAGGTAGTGGTGAGGCTGGAGGTTGCACTGCAGCTTTTTGGGAGTGGCAACTACAATTCTAATTAAACAGAGGTAAACTAATCAATTCGATTAATCTAAAATATTGCTTATTTGATGCTGCAGGCAGAGAGATTCTACTTTCAGATAGGTGCTGTCAAGAAGATGACGTTAATATGGAACTGATGAAACAAGAAGAGGAGCCACTAAGAAAATTTAACAAAACCTTTTATGTTTATTGGCAGCATGTGGTAAGACTGCTACAGGTAACAGATGGAGAACACATTTCTGCCTCTCCCACCACCTACCAGCTCAACCCACATAAGCAACGAAGCATGAGACCCTCCGGTTTTCAGTATGTTGGGATACAATTTTGCTGTGTACATGTCCAGCTTGGCAAAAAGCATTATTCCCCAGCAAGCCAAGGCATCATAAAAATTACATACTAAGAGGGTTGATATACTTGAAGGCGAAGTAGTTATATCTATACTCTCTGACAGAGCTTTGCCTGCTCTGATATTAAGGCTTTCCACCACAGAAGTCTATAATATCAACTACAGACAGCCGGTGCTTTATTAGCTTAATGCTTCATTTAGAATGAACATAATTTATACTAAACAGGTTATATCCAGTCTTAGCCCCATCAGACAACATGCAATCAATCATGGTCATCTTTAACTTTTAACAGTGGAAAATTTAAGTTTTGCTTTTGACTTTTCCTTTCTAAATGAAGCATGTTATTCTTGCTTGGATTTAATTTCATTTAGCTTGATTTTGGACCTTTAAAATGTACCAAGAGCATTATGGGGTTTGGCTTTGTTCTCTGCAGTGTTTACATATTGTCCCAAGGGGTGTCATCAGTAAGTTTGGGGTGGGTGTTTTGTTGGTTTTGGTTGGGGTGTTTTGTTGGTTTTGGTTGGGGTGTTTTGTTGGTTGTTGTTGTTTATTTAAATATATTTATTTTAATATTCCATGCCACATAAGTCAGGAATAGCAATATTGACCAGAACACATCTCAAGACAGACTCCTGTAAGTCTAGCCTTGAAGTGTCTTTCCAGATTGAGTGAGAGCACAGGTAACTACTCCAAGTTCCATGAATCACAAGGCAATTCCATTTAGGCTATGTGTCTTCAACTTGCTTTGAGAAAGCCTCCAAGACAGCATCCAAAACCTTACTACAGCTAAGATATACACATTAATTCCTTCACTCATACACTCAGTGAATTATCTTTTAGAGAAAAAAATTAGATTTACCACTGTCTTTTAAATAATTCAGGTTGTCTTTTATCGCTTTTATCTTCTATGTGCTTACATACCAACTGGTTAGTAGTTTGTTCCACCTTACATCTAGGAAAGCAATGCTGGTGGTTACTTAATATTATTCTTTCCACTCACCTACCCACCTTTAAAATATTGGTGACATTTACCTTCAAGTTGTTTTTAATTTCCCCTCCCTACCACAAATTCCTATAGATTTTGAGAACTTCTGAAGCAGCAGTTCAAAACTGTGTCAGCGAGTTTCTGGAACACTTTAGAGCAAGTGTCTTCAGACTTTACCAGTTTAAATATTCCTTTCCCATTTCAGCCTGTGTTCCTCTCTCTGTTGTACAAGTCATGTATCTGGTCACAACTGACCTTTCCTGTAAAGCAGTATTAATTGTTATAGCCCTCTGTTATTTGATCTCCTTTCCTGCTCAGTAATGGACTTCTGCTTTCCTTTGTTGCTATCTTCTCATACTCTTAGCGAATCTTCTCTTTTTGCCTTCTATTTCTCTCTAGTTGTGAATTGATTTCTTCCTTAACCTTTCCAGTTTAGTGCTAGTGGCTTATATACTTACCCTCAGTTGTGTAGCTACATTTCCACTTTTTGCTTTATTCTTTTTAGATCCTCAGGTACTTACAACCTGTTGCAATCGTACTTGTTTCATACCATGCTTCCTCTCCTCTAACTGTAATTGTCTCATGTAGTAGATCAAAAATTCAATTTCACTCAACCTTAACTGAACAAGCAAACTGCAGAAAACTCTAACCTGCTTTACCTAGTACCACAATAAAGTTTCTCTCCATCCCAAATACGTTTCTTCATCATACACATGAACACCTAAGTGATTTTGAAGTCTATGCATTTACCCAGTTCATCCCAGAGCTGCCTATACTTGTCAGTCATTGCAGTTCCTTGTTGTCTCCAAAGCAACAGACGAGGGTCAGCCATGAACTGTTCTGTTATCAACGTCAACATGCGAGCTCCATTTGAATCTCTCATCTTTAGCATCTCTCGCACCTAGGAAATGAGTCTTTTAATACAAACTTGAAAAAAACAAACCAAACCACAGTACAGACAATATGCTGCAGTGTTAAACATTCCATCTCTGTTAAATAAGAAATATAATTTATATATCTGATGTGAAATTTTTAAGTAGAAAAAAAATAGTCTGCCTTCCCAATTTTAACAACAATTTTTAGTTTCAGTATCCCATTGCAATTCTGCAAACACACTTCTTCCACAAGTAATCCACAGGTGTATTATGCAAGCTGCTGCAAGACCATAATTTCTGCAGGTTTCTCCAACATTTTGGGGGTAGGAAGGAAGAGAACAGCAAAGCTGCAGACAGTTGAAATGTTACTTCATATCCTTAAACTGATCTCAAGACACAAGACACACCAGATTGTGTTCCATTGCATTATTAACTTGCCATCATGTTCTAAAACAAGACAAAGCCTTGGGAACAACAGGACTTTGAGTAAGACATGAACAAGTAAAGACTGGCTGGGGGAGTGGGGGGAGAGAAAAGAGGGAAGGTTTAGAGTACTCAACATACCTTTGCAAAAAGCAAATTGAGCTGCTTCCCTGATCCATGGTATCCGCTCTGGGAGAGGAAGAGTTTAACCTGTTCTTGGACCTGTTCCTCATCCAAATGCCAGCAGTTTTCATCATCTATGCTAGCACCTGCTGTTGGGTCAGGAGCACCTGCAAACAGCAAGAAGAGAAATCATTATGTTCTATATAAAGAAGAGAAGTTTGTGGGTCCAGGGGAAAGGAGTACTGCAGAGGTTTTTGGATTTGTGTATTGTCTCATTTTGGATGTCTTGACTTTAATCTAAAGGTTCTTTAAAATAGACCTAAATTTTGCCTCAGTAGTCTTAAGCACTTAGAAATGACAGCCTATGAGAAGGTATTTAAATAAACAATATTTTATAATAAAACATTAAAATCAAGGTGAGTTTTTTCCTCCCATCTCAGCAACTATTCTAGAAAGCTTTTACAAAGAAAATTACACTTTACATAGTATTTCAACAACTGCAATGTTAAAACCACTCTCCCCAAAACACCTGTGTAATTTTTGTACCTTCAGCAATCTTGCTCAGGTTTAATTGACTGCTAGTGAGCACTGCTATCGATGAACATGAGGAAAATCATCACCTCAGTGCCTCTGAGCTGTGATGGCTCTGCAAAGCTAAACAAAGAGTAAAAAAAAAAAAAAAAAAAAATCCCCAAACAAATCCAAAGTCTTTAAGCACTAAAGGCATTTCCATCATAAGAATTACAACTGTGTAAGACTGTGGTGCTTCTGAAGGAGCATTTTTACATAGGCAATGTCATCAGCACAGAGTCAATTCAGAGCAACTCTACCTGAATTAGCCTAGTGCCAACTAAAGTGACTGGATTTACATCAGGCAGTGCTTTGGCCACAGGTTGCTCTAACTCAAATTTTGCAGTTGAGATCAGTGATTTTCCACTTGTGGCCTCTTCTAAAGGCTGACAAAACTAAAACAAGTTCTTGCACCATCTAACAATCTACATATTTCTGAAGAAGCCTGCACCTTCACTGGATATTTTTGAAAAGGTATTCAAACTGAAAAGATTGAAAAGCACTTATCTAGACTGTCATGGAAACAACTCAAGGTAGTGCATCACCATACCAGATGTAAGGTATTTCAAGCATGCCCAAGACTCAAGTTAACTTGACATTTTGATTTTGGGCTTGTCACAACTGTGTAATCTCTATCTCTGTTAGGTTTTGAGAAGATGTTAGAAATTGAATCGCATGACACAATCTATCTCTTTTAAATCCCAGATCATGTTACCTCTGTAGTCAATACTAAAAGAAGGATACTGGCAGGGAAGGAAAATTACATGGTCAGATTTGTAAAAACTTGCTTTCAAAGTCCTGAGAACATGAAAAGCAAAGATAGCTACAACTCTTCAGATGTATAGGAATTGAAAGACATATAGAAACATTGATTCTATTGATTTAAGCCTTTATTTCACAATTGCAGCTCTGCCATGTAGATGAATCTTTTAAAGTGGCTGCAGGGAATGCTAGAATCTTTATTCAATGAAAATACAACCGGAAGATTTAAAGGGTCAGAGGGATATCTTGTCTACTAGTTGCTGAATCAAAAAAAGTCTTCCAGCTCAGCAACTTCCTAAACTGCCTCCAACTTCAGAGCCTACAGCTATGAACACTGCACTACTGTCCATATATATGTATATATTTTTAGATTAATAAGAAATTGTGTCTTTGAAGATGTGAAAGAACTCTCCTGCCTTCCACAGGAACCATAAGTGTCTCAGAAGACAGGAATCAAGCCCAAGACAGTACCAAAAACCAAGGAATGAAAAACTTCCTCTTCTGTGAGTGCTTCCATCTTTACTATATTAGTTTTAAGGGACTTTCAATTCAGTCAGCTACACAAAACACATGCTGATAAGTCTTCAGTTGCAAATAATGAGAAAAAAAGGGAAATCAAGCCACACAAGAACAAGCAATGCAGCTGTTGAACAGACCCAGGTTTGCAGTATCACCTTGCAAATAGTTTAAATATTTCATTGCTCTAAAACACAGAGAAAAGATCTGTGAAAAGGAACTATATAAAAGCACTGATATACAAATACACGTTTATCCCTCGCTTCAATGGAGATTTATCTTTAAATAATCTTGGTATACTACTTTTAAGTTGTATTAAAAATAGCCTAAGATTCCTCAGCTAAGCTTCCCTATTTAGGGAAAAACCAAAATTCCTTCCGTAACTGTTTACATTTTATCAAAAGCTCATCGGTCAGTTTGTGCTAGAAGGTTAAATTTCAACACAGCTACTGCAGATTCTTTAAACATGATTCCTTTACAAGAACAAGGGCACCCGCTGCCCTATGCCAGCAGCACTGCCCCCACCGAGGCCTCTTCTCCAAGCACAATCCCAAATATACCTTCCCCAGGGGCTCAGCATCACTATACTTACACCAGCGTTATTTTCATGCCACTGGGTTAGAAGACTATAAAAGCTGAAGACATCAAGCCAAGGGTCTGAGCTCTACGATGCTATTCAGCACAGTACTACAGATACTTCTGACGCAGAGCAATATTTCCTCACAAGATCGTATATAGGCTACACTCAGTACGATCAAAATTTTTAATCAGGATGTATAAAGAAATTCCAGTATACATGTAACCAGCACCAGCTACAGTTGTAATTCACTGATCTTTCAACACCATTGGCAGTCTTCAGTAATAGCCATGGAATAACAAGGCATGGAGAAGGTATGTCCAATTGGGCACAAGTCCAAACACCCTTTGCAGCCCTGGCAGCAGCTGGGCCTCCTGGCGGTGCTGCCAGGGAAGCCTCAGCTCCCACTGCCCACATCACTCTTCTTTTGGGGTCGAGACACGACCATCTCCACATCTCTCAACCAGGCATTTTTCAAGATCACTACATTCGCTTACAGTCAGGTGAACACTGATTGATCTAGTCTGCTTCCTCTCCCACTAGCACACACATCCCTCTTGAGCAACAGACAGGATTTCTACACTGCCACTTTTCTTCTGAAGACATGGGACTGGGTGAGTAGACAAGAAACTATCTGAATGAGCAACAGGACTGCAGGAGGGAGCTGCCTTAGGAGCTGCGAAATGAAGCCCCAGCAATAGCTGGCAAGAAGGCTCAAGCTCAACACCAGGTAGATCTGAAGGGTCAACCCAAAGGTGGCGGCTTCACTTGGGATGCAGCGTGGTCCCGAACAGGCACCACAAGGCTTTGCCGGATGGACAGTTTGGCTGTGGAGAGGAACATGGGCAGCCCTGAATTTAATCTCTGCAACGCAGTTTGGTACCAAGACCAAATCCCTTTCCCCACTTGTAAACTGGGGATAAGTATTACTTATGCGCTTTTGTTGTGGTTTAAGCCCACTCAGCAACTAAGCACCACGCAGCCGCTCGCTCACTCCTCCCTACCCTGGTGGGATGGGGAGGAGAATCGGAAGAAAAAGGTAAAACCTCGTGGGTTGAGATAAGGACAGTTTAATAGGACAACACAAGGAGAGAAGAAGTAATAATAAACAATAATACTAATAAAAGAATGTATAAAGCAAGTATGCACAATGCAATTGTTCACCACCTGGAACCCAGTGCTCAGCCTGTTCCTGAGCCATGATCCCTCCCACTCCCCGGCCAGCTCCCCCAGGTTATATACTGAGCATGACATCATATGGTATCAAATATCCCCTTGGCTAGTTTGGGTCAGCTGTCCTGGCTGTGCCCCCTCCCAGCTTCTTGTGAAAATTAACTCTATCCCAGCTGAACCCAGGACAGCTTTAGAGGGGTGTCATGAGTATAAATTAGTTCCCATTTGAACTATGAAAGTGAAAAGCACTGTATAATTATACTAAATATTAAAGCCTGTAATTAAACTGTGTCAGTTTATAGACACTAACATATTAATCTCCCTCCCTCCAACCTCTGGCTTTGTTAACTTCTGTCGTGACTGGTCTTTGAAACAGGTTTTACATCATGTACTTACAGTTAAATACAATAAAGTATTTATACTCAGTATATAGATACGGCCATACATACTTACTCATGCTCTTTTACTAAAATTACTAAATTGCAATCTTAGCAATCAAAGCAGAAATACTGTGCACAATTGTTTGTAACACTGCACACCCAAATAAAATTTGTAAACAGGGTAACAGCCTTTTATATTTATGGTCATAACAGGTTACATGTTAAATACAATCAACTCCCATGTTCTAAGAAGCAGCAGCATTTAAAAAAATTAAACACTTTGATCATTTATATAGCAATTTTAAGAGCAACTGCTTTCAAAATTAGCAACTGCATTCAAGAACTGGTGTTATATATGGAGAACTTAACCTCGAAAAGTAAATAGAAGCAAAGCAAGGGGCTTTGACTAAAATAGGCTAAGAATAGCCTATATTGCAAACTACTCAGGAGCAGACCAACAGTAAATTTTGGTTAAAATAACAAAATGTACCATCTTCAAGGTAAACTGCTTCCCCTGGTCCTTATTTCTGAAGTATCACAAGAGTTGTTTTAATCTTCAAATGAAACATTGCCAAATTACTCACTCAGCCATAATGAATTTTTTGAACTTCATTTTATAAAAATCTTATGAATTTAAGCATACAAATGAACTGTAGATTAGTTAATTTTTATTAAATGTCATCCCATGGCAGCATTAAGGAGAAGAAGATATGGAAAAACGATTACAAATAAAAAGCATGAGTGCTATGCAAAGATTGAATGGTCCCAGCTAGAAACCAATACTGCTGTACGCTGATTCACAACAGAATAGTAATTGATTTTATAAACTTAGTGTGCTCAGAATTATTCTAAACAGTAATTATATAGAAACAAAGATCATAAAATTAATGATTAAAAAATATTATGCCTTTGATTCCCCAAATGATTCAAAGTTTAGATATAAGTCACTTCATCTTGTATTTAATTTCAGAACTCTTGGGTGAAATATAACACCCGTTCAGTAGTGCACAGCATCAAAGAAAAACAGCAACTGCTGTGAAGCAGCCAGTGCTAATAACAGAAAATGTAAAGACAGGACAGGTGTGCTGGTTTTGGCTGGGATAGAGTTAATTTTCTTCATAGTAGCTAGTATGGGGCTATGTTTTGGATTTGTGCTGAAAACAGTGTTGATAACACAGGGATGTTTTAGTTATTGCTGAGCAGTGCTTACACAGAGTCAAGGCCTTTTCTGCTTCTCACCCCACCCCACCAGCGAGGAGGCTGGGGGTGCACAAGAAGTTGGGAGGGGACACAGCCAGGACAGCTGACCCCAACTGACCAAAGGGATATTCCATACCATATGAGGTCATGCTCAGCATATAAAGCTGAAGGAAGAAGGAGGAAAGGGAGAATGTTCGGAGTGATGGCGTTTGTCTTCCCAAGTAACCGTTATGCATGATGGAGCCCTGCTTTCCTGGAGATGGCTGAACATCTGCCTGCCCATGGGAAGTGGTGAATGAATTCCTTGTTTTGCTTTGCTTGCGTGCATGGCTTTTGCTTTTCCTATTAAACTGTCTTTATCTCAACCCACGAGTTTTCTCACTTTTACCCTTCTGATTCTCTCCCCCATCCCATTGTGGGGGGAGTGAGTGAGTGGCTGTGTGGTGCTTAGTTGCCAGCTGGGGTTAAACCACGACAACAAGCTACGCTAAGTTGCTGAGGAAAGTTAATAAACCCCCAACAAGTTTTTAAACTTCCAAAAAATTCTTTCCCTTCCATCTGCACATACAGCGAAATGCATAAACTTATCTGCTGACAATATCTAACCTCTCCTGCTAAAATCCAGGTCTCAAGAACATTATATAGCAATAAGTTTCAAAGTCTACTTGTGTGTGGCAGATAAAAGAACTTCCTTATCAGTATAGACTAGCATGCAGTGTTTTCATTTTAATTTATTTTTACATTCCATGTCTCAAACCAAAATCTCACTATTTATTTTCTATATAACAAGTTTTATTTTAATGTTTAATGTATCTGCAAAAACCTTTCCTAAAAATCTGAATTTCATAAAATATTTTTTCATATTATTTTGCAGCTATCAATCATTTAATTTCATTTTATATTGTACTACTTATTTACCTCTACTTGGGTTTCTGAAATTTCTGTAGTTTTGACTAGCCTTGTTGTTACTTCCTTCTCAAATCCAGTTCACTAAACTCTCAATACTAAGCATTGGAACACTTTTATCCTTCTTGAAAGGAAACCCACCTGCAATTTCCTATGTTATTCTCTTGCAACTAGTCTCTCAATTGATTTTATTAGTTTAAGCAGGGCCATATGAAAGATTCCATAATTTTTTTAATATAATTTATCTTCTTTAACGTTAAATGTTCCCTTTTCTAGTAGACTGGCAATACATCGTATTCTGTTGTTCAGCCCTACCCTACAATTTCCCACTAAAAACCCCATCATTTCAACTAAATACACTAGGTTCAGATTAACACATATTCATCGGTATCTCTGGATTGCCCTTTGGAACTTACAATATAGGAACAGCACTAGATATTCTGAAACTTTCTTTTAAAGCAAATCTGAATTTTTTTGATAGATGTTTTCTTCTCGAATGCTTCCACCAGCACTCCTAATACACGTTACAGATTAATGTTTGCAGAGGATGTATCTAGATCTGCCTGGAAAAATAAAGAAACAACTACCCAGGCACCTCCTGCTTCTGAGAAGACAAATGTAAATAAAACCCTTTCTCCCAGTTCTTCCCTGTTATATTTGAGTTCAGCTACATGTAGTTTTGTATCTAATCAGAGAATGGGAGAAAGTGTGGAGACATCCATATGGTTTTCTAAAAAGAGAGATAACAGCAGCACTAAACACTCAGGAAAGAAACAGTACACCTTAAAATGGAAAAGTGAAATTAGTTTGCTAGGCTGTCCTTATACACCAGTAAAAGGCAGACCCTTTTTCAATATGCATGTAATGACAAATCAATGTTAATATGAGATTAATATGCAAACATATCTCCCTCCCAATCTTGCAGTTACTTTCCTATTTCCACTCAAATTCTCAGGAACATAATTTGATCTTGTGACCAATTTATTTAAGTGAAAGTTTCTTATCTAAGACAAGACAGATCCAAAGCTGACAAACGCAGCTAATAATCTGTCATCCTGACTGTTCTCTTCCTAGCCTTACGCACCTGCCAGCTTCCTCTGCTATGATGGTACAAAAGTTAGAGGGGAAAAAAGCCTCAGCTAAGCAGGATCCAAATCTATATCCAGCTTTCCGAGTCAGCATCCCCAAATTGAAACCCAATGTGAAGCCAACAGTTATGCAGCACAGACTTCAGGGTATCAGTATGAATACCTACTATTGTCTTCAGTACAGAAGATTAGACCCCACAGATTAGACAGATCTCCAGTTTTGAAATCATCAGGAACATGTACAGCTGTAGCACTGTCACATGAGAAAATCAGAACACAACAAATCTTCTCAAATGTAAGAGGTGCTTTTGTGCCTTAAAAACATGCAAAACCCTCTTGTAATGTAATCACCACCAAGTGAAAATTAGCATGGCAAATACAGAGAGGATTTCCAATAAATCACTCAGCTCTCCAGAAGAAGTTAGTGAATAGACAACACATTCCTGTGCTTCTAACAGCATCCCCTTATTTTTTTCCTGCAGTAAGGCTCAGTCATGAAGCAAGAAAGGATATTGCATCACTTGTATCCACTGAGGAACTTAAAAGGATTTGTCATTTCAAAACCCATGTCATCAGTGGTAAGTCACTTGACTAGTTCCCCCAGTAACCTCCTTCACAAGGAAGGTGGCCAAAGCCAGTGATCGAATGCTGCATAAGACAGAATTTTGAGCAAATAAACAATTATCCAATTCACCTTTATGTGAAAGGAAAGTACTGCAGAGTTATTTCATCTCCCTAGCCAGCTCATAAGCAAGTCAACAAGACTGCTGTGGTCAGAGATCTTCGAAGCCCCGGATCATTCTTATGTAACAGTAAGTAGTATTCAAGAGCTGATTTCTTTTGCCTATCGCTAGAAATATATGAAAACCAGAACTAGTACAGCCATCACAAGAGGAAAAAAAAAAAATTAGAAGTTTTATATAAACAACCCTGGAATTAAAACACCTCTAGGTAACATTGAAGAGAATTTCCTCATCCAACTCCAGATTCAGGACTTTCCTTTAATCAAAGCTGTTTCTGGTGTTTCTGTGCCAGGTCTCCTCTTACTTTTATAAGCAAGTTTTTGTAAGTAAGTTTTTCCTCTTACTTACCTGTGCCTTCAAGCAGTGTTCAATTAATTCCTCTTCAAACACTGGTTTAGTGAGGTTAAACTTTTCAAAGCAAGAGAGGTCTACAGGACAGTTTTGTATTACAAACTGAACACCTGCAGCACAGGAGATATGACAGAGTGAATGGTGATCTGTTCAGCCGCCTATGCTGTTAGAACCAGGGGTAGATTTCTTCTGGTTAGCTTTTTTATTTCCAATTTAAGGAATTTGACTAAAGATCAAAATAACAGAATTACAGTATGAATCCCAGAAGAACGCTCACTTGCTATATAATCAGAGGAACTAACTTTTTCCTTAAAAGAATCCTGGAATTTTTAACATCGTAAACATATCTTAAAAAAAAAAAATAATCAGAAAATGGTTTCATGGGAGTCTGGTCTGAGAGGAAAATCAGGAGACTATAGATCCTCTTTTGTAACCCAGCTTTCTTCGGTAATAGCAGTTTATTTTCTTATGCTTCCTGGATTTTCTACTCCAGTTTTTGGTATTTTATTAAGAAATACCAACAGTCAATAAAGACATACTGCAATCTCATTTACTAGGAAAACAGAAACATGTAAGAGAGAAACATTTTAGTTTTGTGGCTATTTTTTAAACTACCCTACTCAAACTCATTGTGAAATTTCATAATTGATCAACAACTTAGTTTTTTGTTTCCTATTCTTTTTGCTATTTGGGCTGTGATATAAGCATTAAATCTCTCTCTAAAAATACTTTAAATACTAATGAGTAAAGAGATATTTTGACAATAAGGAAATAGCTGACAAAGATCAACATGCCTGTGATTAGTATAATTACAGACAATGTTGATGAAGTTTAAGCACTCTCTACAACACCCTTTCTGTCATTTCTCCTCTTACATTAGCCATAGTATAGCTAATATAGCCATCATATGTCCTTCCTTTCCCACCCTTTCCTTCCCCTTTTCTAATCACCCTTGACTGTTTTAGTCTTCTCTGCACCACTTGCATACTCACCATAATTCTTCCTTCTCCTTAATTCCTTATGTTCAGGCTATTACCAATTCTCATGCGATACATGCCTTCAGCTTACAACATCTGAGCATCTTCCTCTATTGCTTAATGTCCCGCATCTGTGCTTTAGCTTCCCTTTCCACTGCCACCAGGCAGCTCTGCAAACCACCTTCTCATTACATCCCACAACAACTAAAGCAATCGCCTTGCCTCTGGCCACATCCCCATAGTCCTCAAAGCCAAAGAAGAGCACTGCTCCCAAAATTCACCTTCTTGCAGCACCACCTGCCTGGGCCTGCCAGGATCACCGAACCCTAAGGAGAAGGGCTAGGCTGCAGATGAGCCCCGTTATAAGAAAGACTCCCTTCTTTTGTTCCACCTACTCTGTATCTAACAAATGTGTCTTGTGTCTTTTCTCTTTTCCAAAAAGTATTACTTCCTAAACATCTTAAAGTGAAGATTCAATAACAGAATCCTCTTGAGTAAACACCATAAAATCACAAAATAATTCAGGTTGGAAGGGACCTGTGGTGGGTTGACCCTGGCTGGATGCCAAGCACCCACCAAAGCCGCTCTATCACTCCCCCTCCTCAACTGGACAGGGGACAGAAAGGCTCATGGGTCGAGATAAGGACAGGGAGATCACTCAACAATTACTGTCATGGGCAAAACAGACTCGACTTGGGGAAATTAATTTAATTTATTACCAGTCAAATCAGAGTAGGATAATGAGAAATAAAAACCAAATCTTAAAAACACCTTCCCCCCACCCCTCCCTTCTTCCCGGGCTCAACTTTACTCCCAATTTTCTCTACCTCCTACCCCCCAGCAGCACAGGGGAACGGGGAATGGGGGTTGCGGTCAGTTTATCACATTGTCTCTGCCACTCTTTCCTCCTCAGGCGGAGGACTCCTCACACTCTTCCCCTGCTCCAGCATGGGGTCCCTCCCACGGGAGACAGTCCTCCAGGAACTTCTCCAATGTGAGTCCTTCCCATGGGCTACAGTTCTTCACAAACTGCTCCAGCATGGGTCCTTTTCCACAAGGTGCAGTCCTTCAGGAACAGACTGCTCCAGCATGGGTCCCCCATGGGGTCACAAGTCCTGCCAGCAAACCTGCTCCAGCATGGGCTCCTCTCTCCATGGGGCCACAGGTCCTGCCAGGAGCCTGCTCCAGCATGGGCTTCCCACGGGGTCACAGCTTCCTTCAGGGCACATCCACCTGCTCCGGTGTGGGGTCCTCCACAGGCTGCAGAGTGGATATCTGCTCCATTGTGGACCTCCATGGGCTGCAGGGGGACAGCCTGCCTCACCATGGTCTTCACCACGGGCTGCAGGGGAATCTCTGCTCTGGCACCTGGAGCACCTCCTCCCCCTCCTTCTTCACTGACCTTGGTGTCTGCAGAGTTGTTCCTCTCACATCTTCTCACTCCTCTCTTCTGGC
Source organism: Gymnogyps californianus (assembly GCF_018139145.2). NCBI lineage: Eukaryota > Metazoa > Chordata > Aves > Accipitriformes > Cathartidae > Gymnogyps > Gymnogyps californianus. Next base: position 211,505 of record NW_026114422.1, on the reverse strand, counting down.
TGCCGTCGCGCAGCAGTTTTTTTCCCTTTCTTAAATATGTTATCCCAGAGGCGCTACCACTGTTGCTGATTGGCTCGGCCTTGGCCAGTGGTGGGTCCGACTTGGAGCCGGCTGGCATTGGCTCTATCACACATAGGGGAAGCTTCTGGCATCTTCTCACAGAAGCCACCCCTGTAGCCGCCCCCCAAAAACCAAAACCTTGCCACGCAAACCCAATACAGGACCTCAGGAGGTCATGCTCCTGAATACCACAAAAAAAAGCTGAAAACCAAAGAGGGAATGAAACAAAAGGAAGAAGTAGTATCAGACTTACCATGGACTTGATTGATTTCTGAATTCTGAGAAAGAATTTCATCTGCTAATTTTTGAGCAGTTGGCAAAACTTCTGTGTGGTGCACTGTGATCAAATACTGTACAAATTTTTGTAGTTGGTCTCTGTTCATTTGAAAGAGTGTCTCTGAAATGGGAAGATGCAGTTTGACGTGATCTGGCTTGCGGATCCGGTATAAAGAGAGTGCCACAACGTGGGCACAGTAAAATATGTCCTTGTTTCCACAGCTACAGGTCACTGAGGTAATCTTGCAACGATCAAAGCTGATAGCTACATTGCAAACAGTTTCTGGCTCCGATTGCATTGCAGGCTCTGTCACTGTGCCACTCAAGTGGAAACCTGTGAAGGGTGAAAAAAAAAAAAAAGAGAGCTTACATCATTAAGTAAAATACCATATCTCATTATCAATAACCTTTCATTAAACAAGTAAAAGTCATCATCTAAGATATGTAATTTCTCAGAAATAAAGAACTTTAATTACAAATATGAATACTTTCTTTCGTACGTACCCTTTTCATCTCCAATAAAATCAAAAGGAGCTAGTTTACAAGCCCTCTTTGCCATTCCATCACAACATTCATAAAAGTTTGATAGTAAGAAAAACAATTATTTGGTAAATGATAGCTGCAGAAGCAGAGCTGCATCCGATTAAGACCAATGTGAAACTCCCTGTAGCTCAGCAAGTTGGCAGCAATTTTCCAAACCCCACGTCAGGGAGCCTGCACCTACCAGCAAATTTAACCATTCTCTCAAGAAGTAAGAAGGAAGTAGTGCACTCTAGTGGCATGAACCCAGGTCCTAATCTCAACTCTGCCACCAATTCACTGACACAAGTCACTTAACCTCTTTGCTTTCACCTCTCCCACCACTGAGCTGATACTAAAGCAAACCTTCAACCCAAGCAATCTGGTAGGGCAGCTATGTTCGTGTAGCTCTTTGGAGATGGAAATTGCTGCAGTTACCAATACACAGGATATCAGATTTATAATACTGAATGAGACACACATGCACTGTTTCAGAAGTCTGCATTTCCACTCAGCACGATAAAGCACAAGGCAAAAGAGCTGGGTTTTCTTATATCGTAAGAAGGTATGGTATACCATAAGAAAGATGTTCACTTCAGCCACTACTCGACAAAGCACCCTGTTGAACCAAGGTCTCAAACTCTATTCTCTGAAGATAAGACCTAAACCCATCTCTGTTTTCCCAACACAAAGACCCAGGTTTAGCTCTTGATACTTTATCACTGCAGAATTTGGGTGTTTCTTTTGGATTTTATGTAAACATGACATTGGTTTTTGGCTCAAGCATTAAGTCAGAGGTATTGATACAGAGCAATACAAACAAATTTCATATGCTGTATCAGTATTAAACTTGAACAGACTGTGCATATAAAATCTGGAATGGATACTACAAGTAAGGTGTTATATTTTAACTATTTATAATGGAAATAATATAAAACCACACTCCCTCAAAGTCCAAAACTGATTTAGTATTCTTGAAATATAAGAAAAGTGTGTTGTAGGAAGCAGTATCACATGAAAATTAGGTGGAAAAAGAGAAATATATACATAGCTCTAGTCCAAAATGTTGCATCTCCAATTGTTTTTAAAAAGCTCTTCAAGCTACGAAACGAAGAAGAAAATCTCTCATTTTTTCTATTTGTTTACGCTGTACATTTCAGAGCAGGTTATGCAGTCAGCATCACTGTTTGGATTACATTCAACTGCAGTACTCTGATACTCTACCCTGAAGAAGGCCACACACACACCTCGATTTTGCAAGACAATGTTTACCAGTTAGAGTTGAAGCTGAAGAGGCAAGTAAGCTGTAAAGTGCACAGAGAGGAAGGGGGGGGAGGATGAAGAAGCCCAGGTGTTAGTGCTATTCTTGCTCTTGGCTCCACTCAACACTTATATAGAGAAGGGGAGGGGAATTGCCCCTTGAATCGTGAGCTCCTCCCTCTGCCTTTCCCTTTGATTTAAGTAGTCACAGCATGCTCCCATGAGTGCCCTCACTCAAAAAAAAAAAAAAGAGGCTTTGTTAAAACTTAGCCAGCTCTATTTCAGGTTAATTCCCAGTAAATGAGAGTTGGATTGGTGGTCTCAAAGAAATTTTAAGGGAGATTGTTTTCTTTAATATCACTTTCCTATGAAGCATGCATAAAACTCTCTCACCCCTATGAGCTGAGGAAAAGCCTAACACTTGAACACTGAAAGGGCCTGATCTCACTCCTTCCTGCTCTCAGTAAGTAGCTAAACTCCTATTAATTCCAATAGAAAAAGACCCAATGAAAGATTTTCTATTAAACAAATTAAAAAAAAAAAAAGTGCCCAACCAGCTACTCCAACAATATTGTCACTTTTAATTTGTCAGCATATAATTCAAGCATTCAAAAGGTTAAAATTTTCCTGGACAGATGAGTGTCTCCAGAAATATTTAGAGTTAACAGCAGACCTGCCTTTAAGTCCCGACTCACATTCGGACACAAACACAGCTCCCAGCTCCCCCTCCCCCTCCCCTGAGATTTTTTGAGAATTCACATTACAAGCAGCAACATTTATAAACACAGATCCTAATCTAATCAATGATAGCACTAATACAGTCAAGTTACCTAACCCACTATGGTGGGTTGACCCTGGCTGGATGCCAGGGGCCCACCAAAGCCGCTCTATCACTCCCCCTCCTCAACTGGACAGGGGAGAGAAAAATATAATGAAAGGCTCATGGGTTGAGATAAGGACAGGGAGATCACTCAGCAATTACCATCACAGGCAAAACAGACTCGACTCAGGGAAATTCATTTAATTTATTACCAATCAAATCAGAGTAGGATAATGAGAAATAGAACCAAATCTTAAAAACACCTTCCCCCCACCCCTCCCTTCTTCCCAGGCTTAACTTTACTCCCAATTTCTCTGCCTCCTGCCCCCTCGAGCGGCACAGGGGGATGGGGAATGGGGGTTGTGGTCAGTTCATCACACATTGTTTTCTGCCACTCCTTCCTCCTCAGGGGGAGGACTCCTCACACTCTTCCCCTGCTCCAGTGTGGGGTCCCTCCCATGGGAGACAGTCCTTCACAAACTTCTCCAACATGAGTCCTTCCCACGGGCTGCAGTTCTTCACAAACTGCTCCAGCATGGGTCCTTTCCACAGGGTGCAGTCCTTCAGGAACAGACTGCTCCAGCATGGGTCCCCCATGGGGTCACAAGTCCTGCCAGCAAAACTGCTCCAGCATGGGCCCCTTCCACGGGGTGCAGTCCTTCAGGAACAGACTGCTCCAGCGTGGGTCCCCCATGGGGTCACAAGTCCTGCCAGCAAACCTGCTCCAGCATGGGCTCCTCTCTCCATGGGGCCACAGGTCCTGCCAGGAGCCTGCTCCAGCATGGGCTTCCCACAGGGTCACAGCCTCCTTCAGGACACATCCACCTGCTCTGGTGTGGGGTCCTCCAGGGGCTGCAGGTGGATATCTGCTCCACCATGGACCTCCATGGGCTGCAGGGGGACAGCCTGCCTCACCATGGTCTTCACCAGGGGCTGCAGGGGAATCTCTGTTCTGGCGCCTGGAGCACCTCCTCCCCCTCCTCCTTCACTGACCTTGGTGTCTGCAGAGTTCTTTCTCTCACATCTTCTCACTCCTCTCTCCAGCTGCAGTTTTTTCCCCCTTCTGAAATATGTTATCACAGAGGCCCTACCACCATTGCTGATTGGCTCGGCCTTGGCCAGCGGCGGGTCCATCTTGGAGCCAGCTGGCATTGGCTCTATCACATATGGGGGAAGCTTCTAGCATCTTCTCACAGAAGCCACCCCTGTAGCGTGCACGCCCCCCCCACCCCCAAAAACCTTGCCACGCAAACCCAATACACCCACCCTTCTTATGTTACAGAGGGTTTAAACAAAAAGATCAGCTGCCCTTGCAGCCTAAAATGTAGAAGCTCTGTATTATGTACGGTGCAATGATGTATTATGTCTGGTAATTATGAAGAACTATTTTCCTCTTTCCTACTTTTTCTGTTTGTGTATTTAAAGAAAGAAACTGTTGTTAGTAAATATGACCTTTAAAAAGGTTTCAACATGCGACAAAACAATTCACGAAATTTCAAGCTCAGAAGCCCTAGTAGGTCTGTTATAATTTAACCTACCAGACATCAAACGCTGCCTTCTCCACTAGCCCACAACACCGCAGAGTACTCAACAGGGAGGGCGCTTCCCCTCCCGCAGACATAGCCTTAATCTTTTTTAACCTAAACATCTAATATTCTCCAAACAAAATATCAAAAGCTTGTAGCAGGTAAAAAAATTGACACACTGTGCTTTGCTAGAAAGCTTTCACCAGCAGTAATTTATAGCCTGCCAAGAAGAGAGATGTTACATGCTTCTGGAAGAAGGCAAAAGGAATCACCTGCACAGGGACTCAAAGATAATGACATTTCACTGAGATCCAAAGGAGCAGAAAAAGTGTCTTCAGCTAAAAGCTGCAAGCCCTCACTCCAAATATGTATTTCCCTTCAAAGGGAAAATTCCTCTTTTACTCAGTTACAAACCTTTACTGGAAGTATTTATCCATTCCAAAAAACCCCAAGAACTCTAGTGTTTCAACCTTTAAAATAAAAAGTTTGTTCGTTATTATCTAAAGACAACAAAAGATTTGCAGGCAGAAAAGCGTGTGTTCACTACTATTTATAGAGCATGCATGTTTCGCCTTTGCCCTTCAGCTGCTGCAGTTCGAAATGTTTTACTGTTTTCAAACCAGCACGTGACCAGTAATTCAAGATCTGCTGACATTTTCAACGTGCAGAGGCTTTGCATTCTGCAAAAATGCGTTTAGAAAAGCAGTTGGAAAATTAAGACAACGTATCAAATGAAACTCTTTTGCGAAGTGATTTTGTTTCTGTTGAACACTCGCCTCGGAAACAAACACACCACAAAAATGATTTAACAGCCAAACAATAGCTTTTTCAGCTGCCGTACTTTTGGAAGGAAACTGTGCCTAAGTGCCATCAGGAGGAAAGCATTAAGTCACTGAATTCTACATAGTAATTTTTGCCAAAATCTGTTTGACAGCATCCAATCCATTAAGTAAAAACATTCTGGGACTGTAAAGCTGCCTGATAAATGAAAATTCACATTACTACAATGTAGTATTTGCCAGCACAAGTATATACGCTTCAGACATCCTTCTGAGTTTTGTCATAGAAAATAAATACTCTAGAATAAAACAAAAGAAACTTCAAACTGTAAGGCACTAAAGAGGAGAAACAACAGCGGCATGCAGAGAAACAGCAGCAGATCGGCTTTCAGTTACCAAAGTCAAAAGCAAATTTTGAAATAGTGAGTTCCACTAATCCAACAGCATAAGCAGCAAATTTACTGCACTAAATAAGCATCATCAATAGCATCTCACAAACTTAATTCGTTTCTACTGTCACCCTGTGTTATAAAGCATCTTCCTCAATCCACCCAAGTCTAAAGACGTACTTTAAAAGATACTGACCAAAACGAACAAAACCTAATCAGAACAAGCAGCCATGTAAAATGCTGGGGGGGAGGAATTTATGCTGAGATTTTACGATGTTGTGGCTCAAGGAAATTAAAAAAAAAGTACAATATAAATTTTAAATTAACTATAAATAGTAATTCAATCTAAAGTTTTAGATCATTGGATTCTTTTCTCTCGGTAGTTTAGAATTCAAAATTCTAAAGTGTTCCTGTAGACACAGGAAAAAAGAAATTAAAGAATAAAAACCTGTCATTCAAGGGGAGCTGCATCCATTTGTGATTGAGTCAACAATACAGCAAGCTCTTATAAAGTGAACTTTAGCTGAAAAAATATTTTGAATAATTCTCTCTCAGTAAACTTTTTAGCTGCCTATTCAAAAATGCCAATAACACAACATCAAAACAAACACATTACCAGCTCAAAAAATAGCAGGCTATTCTTATGAACATACAATAATAGCACTTTAACAAAATTTATTTAAAAAATCCAAACCTGCATTACATATATTAAAAATATATCTTTGCTGTCAAGAATTCTAATGGTTAAAAAAATTAATCACTTTAAGTTCACACTTGCAATTGAAAACTTTAATCTATGGTTGCATTTCAATCAACGCTGGGTATTGTTTATCCTTTACAGAAAATACAAAAATATCAGAACTGGATTACAGAAATACCCTAAAGCTTAAAAACCAGTGCCTCTGAATAGCTTTCTGCCATGTACCTTTTGAGAACACCATGCATACCTCATCCACTATGCACATATTATCTTAAAATTAGGAAATGTGTTACCAACTGTATTTGGAAAACAGAAGTGTTCCTTAATATTGATCCACTGACCTTTTTTCAAGTAGTTTACAAGAATCATCTTTATACTCCTACTTAAAAAAACCCAAAACACTCAAGAGCTGTTTTACATTCCCAGAAGAAGAGATCAGCGGATGAAGTTACTTATAGAGAAGAAAAAAAAAAAAAAAAAAAAAAAGAGCAGCTTGTTCTGAGAGCTGGGGAGTCTTCAGTGAACAAGACCTATGTGGGTAACTTCCTCCTACATAACTAAGTTGGCAATCGGAATCATACCCTCTATCTTTAACAGTCATTTAAATTAACTTGCAGACCTGCCAGCTAAGATTTATCCAGACTACTATATTAGCAAACACATAATCACTGTGAAAAGTGAAAAACACCTCTGCTTCATCTTGCCTACCAAACAACAAGAAATGCTTATGGAAAGTAGTTCCCAACTGTGCCCATTAGCTATTTTTTCATAACTTAGATCAGTGGTTGCATTCCCCCCCCCCAAGACAAGCAAAAGTCTAAACCATGTTTACCTCATTCAAATTTTGTCTTTTAAGAAGTTGTTTTCCTTTAAGATGGCAAAGTAGTATCCTACATTTAATTCTTCTGAACATTGGAACACTCTAAAAACAGATCAACAACACACTTTGAAATTATTATGAAGTCAAAACTTTGCATGCCACCACTTAGCCTAAAGCTAATGTTAACAGCCTATTTATAAGCCAGAGAAAACACTGATTTAAAATGGGAAATACTTACCCATAGTACCTTAAACATGCTGGCACAAAGGTAATAAGGGGGGGGATTAACACAAGCAGCACATAAGATGTTTACTGTATGTAATGAATGCACAGGGTATAAAATAGCTTATGTTTTGAGAGCGCTGCCACCTAGAATAAATTTGGCATTATCACTGTACCCAAACACTAACAGAGGACCAGTCACAAACAACTGCCCAGATTCCATGACTCACATTCATAAAGGCAATTGTCAGGATTTGATATTTCGAGACTTTTGCACGCAAGAGAGAGTAGAAGTAGCGATAAATAACTCCATGCACACACTCCACTGACAACTTGAAAGTTCACTACTGCTGGTGCATGTCCAAGAACGTGCATGCCGTAACGGTGCCAGCACTAGTGACTTGAACCACGAGATTTATTTGTCCCAACACTATGAATTCAACAGTCGCATTTAAAGAAAAAATTCTTCCAGGACTTCCTTCAGCAGCCCAAACCTTCAAGTCTAAGAACTGTTCAACTAATTACGTTCATTACACAAAGGCCTCCACTAATCCCTCAAGCCAAATTACATGATAGGTCTGTATCACATCTCTGCTGCTCAAAAGCAACCACTTAACACTGTGGTCTAAGCAGGGGTCATGGATGACTGTGGATGGGATACATCCATCCAGACTACTCTTCCCTGAAGAGAAGGAAAGGCCATTCAATCAGCAAATCACGCAGCAAAATGCCTTTCCCTGCCCAACAGCCATATAATATCTGGACTGTTTTAAGACAGATGCAGACTGCAGCAGCTCCTGCTGTCTGGAGGTAGAGGCACTGAACAAAACATGCTCCCCATGAGCATGTCCTCAAGGGTCCCTCAAAGTTTCACTGCTATCCCTGCGACTAAACAGCTTCCAACCTACTCCATAGGAACCCCATACGAAATACAGAATGATGTTCTCACCAGCACTGCTCACAGCCTCAGATCACATCTCTGAAAAACCTGAAAGTTGTCTGCACTCCAACTCATTTAATATGGATATAATCAACCCCATTTTAGGTGTTTGCAGCATTAGCTTTGTGGGCAAAGCAAATGCAGCAAAATCTTGGTGTAAATGAGAGAGATGTTTTAAAAAAAAAAAAAAAAAAAAAAAAAAAAAAAAGCAAGCACCACCTTCCAGACAGTAGTAACATAGAACTCTACCTCTAGCACAGTGATCCTCAAATTGTGATCTAGGATGCTATGGCAAACGATGCTTATGGCTCACAAAGCAGAAGCAGAGCAGCAGCAGACATGTCTCTAACTGAAGGCTTAACATAGTGCCGAGCATTTGCTAGAAGTGTGAATGCTGACCGACTCCCATCAGGTCAAGAAGGCTAGCAATCCACGGCTGCAGGTCACCCTCTATCAGGTATACAATCCAAGTTAGTTTGTTTTTAAAAGGGTATCAGTTTAAAACAAACTTTGCTCCTCTATGCTAAGAGTTTAACAGCTCCTCTCTCAGTACAATGTATCATAAGAGCAGCAGTAAACAAAATAAAAAAGAAATCTCAGTGTGACCCTGGAAACCCTGAAGCTGATCGGTAGAAAAGTACAGTTTGCTGTGAGACACCAGCAGACAGGAAATGTATTTATATATCCGACAATTTTTCTAATAATATACCCCACAGAAATCACATGACAGCTATAAAATAATCAAGAACGCCAAAGAAATCAAAGAAATCATAAGCTTCGCAGAACGTGTGCAAATTAACATTTTATGATGCACATGTATCGGGTCTGCGTGGCAAGGTTTTGGGGGGGGGGGGAGGGGTGCTACAGGGGTGGCTTCTGTGAGAAGATGCTAGAAGCTTCCCCCATATGTGATAGAGCCAGTGCCAGCTGGCTCCAAGATGGACCTGCCGCTGGCCAAGGCTGAGCCAATCAGCAATGGTGGTAGGGCCTCTGTGATAACATATTTAAGAAAGGGGGAAAAACTGCAGCTGGAGAGAGAAGTGAAAATATGTGAGAGGAACAACTCTGCAGACACCAAGGTCAGTGAAGAAGGAGGGGGAGGAGGTGCTCCAGGCACCGGAGCAGAGATTCCCCTGCAGCCCCTGGTGAAGACCATGGTGAGGCAGGCTGTCCCCCTGCAGCCCATGGAGGTCCATGGTGGAGCAGATATCCACCTGCAGCCCCTGGAGGACCCCACACCAGAGCAGGTGGATGTGCCCTGAAGGAGGCTGTGACCCCATGGGAAGCCCATGCTGGAGCAGGCTCCTGGCAGGACCTGTGGACCTGCGGAGAGAGAGGAGCCCACGCTGGAGCAGGTTTGCTGGCAGGACTTGTGACCCTGTGGGGGACCCACACTGGAGATGTCTGTTCCTGAAGGACTGCACCCTGTGGAAGGGACCCATGCTGGAGCAGTTCATGAAGAACTGCAGCCCGTGGGAAGGACTCATGTTGTAGGGTTGAAAGAGTTCCAGGATGAAAGTCTAAAAACACACCAACATCACAGATGAGTCACCCTTGCATGGCTGGAGCCAACATCAGGGGGAAGCATCTTTCTTTTTCTAGATGTCCATGGCCAACCACAGCGGAGCCCCAAATGTAGACTGGAATCCTGTGGAACTACTGTAATAAAAATAAAATCTTAATAAAACCAAAAAAAGGCACATGCAAAGGTCACCTATATTATAAATCAGAACATCCTTGATAACACTGGCACACAGCCTAAACCCACACAAGGGGATATATTGTATGAAAACAGGTTTTTGTGGTTCAGTTTTTCCATACTGTTGGTAGGCTAGATCCTAATTCACTTCTCGCTGTTCCAATTATTAGTTGATGAAATCAAATCAATATACAGAAGTCCTGGCTAGTGCACCCCATCATCAAAACTGGCTGGTAAGACTTGCCATACTCCTCCATATTAGGCATGCACCACCTCTTTCCAGACATAGGATGCAGAATGAATAGGCTTCATGCAAGAAAAACAGATTTCCAAAGGCACAGAAAACTGAGTGCAAGGCACAGAAAACTGAGTGCAAGGCACAGAAAACTGAGTGCAAGTCACTTGCATGTCTTTTTGTATTTATAATACACAAATATCTGATAGTTCAAATAAAAAATTACGTATGTTCCCAGGCCCTAATTTCTGGGAGCTGCATGCAGAGCAAGCACTTGGAATAGGTAAAGGGTAGGTGTGTGCGGGTGGGGGAGCCTGATGTACGTTCTTCTACTGACTAAGCCAATGCTAGCACATGGCTGCTCCTCAAACAATGCAGGTAAGATTAATATGCAATTTTCTTGAAGAGGTAATTTAGGAGCCCACCTCCTCCTCTAAAGCCACACACTACTACTCCTTGAATGAGCAAGGCATACCATTCTTCCTTGTCAGAGCCAAGAAATTCTTAGGAATATTTACCTCTAACCTGCAGCATCCAGAACTTTAACAAGCTATAGTTATTCTGACTATTCATCAGATTCTAGACAGTGTTTTAGTATGTAACGTTATCCAAGCCTTTATTAACACGCATAGGGTTGAACAATAAAATGCAATATGAGATTTTTCTTTTTTTAAATTTGTGTCTCACACCCAGAAAATCAAAACTTTCCAGATAACACAGACTGAGATAGCGAAAAGTTTGGAAAGGCAGGGGGAAAACAGGAAAAAAAAAAAAAAAAAAAAATGGAACTGCACAATCAAGGAAGCAAAACTTCCAGGATAAATTAAAGAAAAACAATATAAGGAAGGAGGACAAGTTATACAACTAAACACAATTTAATTTGTCATTTAGATTTATTAAGCAAGTTACTGGAATTCAACATGCTGTGGTTTGGCCTCGAAGATCAGGTTTTATAGTACCTAAGCTATTAGACTGAGGACCCCAACAAAAAGCAGCACTTCTGGTAACATAACATTTCTAACTTACACTGACAAGCCAAGAAACACCTTACAACTATCCTTTGACAGAGGAAAAGGAAACAATTACAAAACCACCACCATTTATTTCACTTTTACAGTGCACTGCAGGCAGACAAAAAAAACCAAGGGGACGGAAGACAAAAACCTCAGGGATGGCAAGTCTCTCTAGCTACCAGTGAGCCAAGCAACATGCTGCTTTCATGCAATGAAGTAACTCTCCCTTCCAGATCCCTGCATTCTCTTGCCACTTATTTTTGGGCTTCACCTTCCGATAACCTATCTATACTAGAACTATTAGCATTTGTGATAAGCTGGTAGGTGTTGTACTTGTGGAAGTGTGCTTAATGCTTCCTTTTGTTAGCTTTGGTTGCCTACTGAAATAGTCAAGGGTTAGGCTTGCTGATGAACATGAAACCAAACCCACAAGACTAAGTACATTGCTGACTAATTTTATGACTCAAGGTTGTTTGTCGATTTTACTTATCTCAAACTACACATTGGTCTTGTAGTGGTAGTAAATCTCCTTTTTGATGCAGGTCTCATGCCTACAGGTCTACCTTTTGTGATAAGGAAAGGTTCTCTTTCAACTTTTATCATAACCTACATAAAAATAACTGGGAGAAAAAAGGAAAAACATTCCAAGTTCTTGAAGAAAAAAACCAGGTGTTTATATGAACTCTGAAACAGATGCAGGTAAAGACAGAAAGGGTGCTTGCCCTTTGCTGGCAGAAAAGTTGAACAGGAATCATTCCTCTATCACCACAGTTGTTGATATTATTACTAATGGTTAAAAATTGTTTTCTGGATTAGATTAATTTAAGATGAAATTCAGCAACATACTGGATTATTACATCATACCGTTGTCACCTGCCTAATGTTGTGTTATCACAGTGCACTCAAATAGCAAGAGAGAGACAAGATTACATATAAATTAGTTTTCAGTGTTGCCCAAGATACTCAAGTCAAGAGACTTGCTAGTATTTGAAGTAATTCTCTGTTCCGTTTCTGCCTTTCTTATTGTGATAGAGTTCAATTCTATAATCTAGCCTCTGTTATGATGATAAAGATCTGTAAACTGAAAACCAGGCCTTTAACTTTTAACAGTCAGTATCCCAGCTCTCATCAAAATAAATCGAAATACTTCAGTCAGGGCCCTTACATAGAGGGCTATTGATTTATTTTCTTTATACTTTAAATGGTTCAAAAGAAATTTAAAGTATCTAGAAAGAATGCCTTCAGTCTTGTCCCCTGCAACAACATCCCCATCCCTTTTTGCAAATCTCCCCTGCTCTCTCACTTGGCAGAATAATTCAAAGGAAGCAGCTAGATACTATACCAGAGTTGTCCACGCTTTTAAAATCAAAATAACTCAAAAAAAAAAAATCCATCCATACCCTCTTCAGTCAAATGGGAAGGAAAAGAACTGTTTAACTAGCATCATGCTTCCAGAAGGTTGACTACTCTATGATTTGGTTATTTGTATCTGTTGAGAAAGGGTTTAAATAGATCGTTCGCTATACCAAGGTAGATTAGACTATGTAGCAAGGATTACTATTCCCTACATACGGTTTTTCCTGTTTACATACGGTTTTTCCTGTTTACTTAGCCAAACAGGAGGCTTCCTCCTCTGATGAGTGAGACAGATATCAGGAGCTGCAAACATTATCAACCATTTCCTTAGAAATCTGTCTGTCTTCTCTGCAGTCTGAATCTCTGGATGAGAGTTGCGACAGATGTCCATATGATGCCTGCTGCCCTTCTTAAATTCTCCAAGCAAGTCTTAGAAGTCCAGGTTCATAGACCTAGCTTGGTCCTAACAAGCAACGATGATGTTTTAAGGTTAAATGGAATCACTTTCCTACATAAATATTTAAACATTAGACCAACTATTTTCAAAATACTTTGAAAACACAGAATAATATCAGTAATGAACCTGAAATACCCAAAGCTTTTTGACCCCTGCTTACTCAGCAAGAAAATCCTATTTCTCAGTGAGAAATCTCCTAAATTCTCACCTCTCACAAGACTCACAAGCCCATGAGATGTGCGAGTGCCAGATTCAGTTGCTAGCTGAATCTTCCCATCTGTGACATACGTTAATTGGATCAACAAGCATCCTCACATGCTCCAAAAGAGGGATGAGGGAAAACATTGCTTATCTTTTCAGTGCCAATTCCTGTGTATGCTTTCACTTCTTTTTATTTCATCTTTTGGTTACACAAAAAAGTAAAATACAAGATATCCATCACCTCAGAAGAGGCACCGAAACCTATCATCATCTCATCCCTGCAATGTGCATTTCATATGCCCGCTTGTCTGTTTGCAGCAATAATTCCTCAGTTTGAATACAAAGTAACAGATAAGCACCCCTCCATGAATTTACCCCCAAGAGCCCTGAAATGTTGCTCCATTAAAAGCACATCTCAGCACATCCTGCTGGTTTTGGTTGCTGGAACACTCTACCCCCTCCCTGATCTCTCATGGACTATAAAGCTGAAATTAGCTATTCATTACATGTGAAGGAGTCTCACATAGAGCAGCACCTTGCTGCAAAAGACTACTACTTTACATGGCAATTTCAGAACTACAGCATCTGCTACCTTACTAATATGTATATTTAATGCTGCTGCATAATGTACAGAATTATATGCTGTTCATTGCCTGTTTGTTCAGATATTATGTACTCTTAAGTAGCATTATTCCCTTTGAAAAACATTGTACTTTTCATTATGCCTTCTCCCTGGTGTTCTTTGTAACAGAGCCCCAAATGAATGGCTCGTAGACTATTCTAGACCAAAAAACCCCAGGACTCAGGGTGAGGTAACCAAATGTGACAAGCTTCTGGCCTGCAACTACTAACATAATTTAGTTTATTTCCTGGGTCTTACTCCCCAGTCTATAGTTTTACATTGTTTTGATATGAAGGGAAGTGGAAAGGGAATCATATCTGGACAACTGGTGGGAAACCTATTCCAGGTTACTCTTGCCACTGGAAATATGAATACTTGTATTAGAGCAGTGGCCTTTGCAATAAATTTTATTCTTTCTACTAGAGGACACTAAGAAATAATATTAAAGTTCTACTACATACAGTTATTAATAATTTTGTTCACAATAGCAAATTACTTCAGAGGAAAGAAATCAAAGTTTTAAAACTAGAGAAACAAGTTTTTTTGGAGTCAAGTGTTGGACCAACACATGTAAGACATTTCATGTCCTTCAGGAAATACTTCAATGTGCTCCTATGCCAAACATAGTCTTAAGACAGTGTCACCAATTCTCCCTACACCTAACTCAGGGAAAACAGATTATGAATATAGTTATTCCAAGTGACAAAACAACTGGTCATTTAGTCTAGAAGGCAGTGAGTACTAGCATGTATGGTTCCCAGCTCAGATTTTGACTTTAATTACATACTTCCAAAGCAGCCCAAGTAAAAGGTAATGAATCCACTCTGCGTTACTAAAGCAATGCCCTCTGGGAAACACTACTTTAAACCTGCTTTGGAGCAAGCAATAATCTGCTCTCTGTTGGAGGGCAAGTGCAATGCAAGACAAAAGGAGATTCCAACATACTTAGCTAAAACAAGCTTTATCTCAACCAGACACTCAGGATTATGCAGGCAGACATTTGCTCTAGAATTAGTTTTCAGATCATTTTGATGGTTTGGGGGCTATGACAACACAGAAGTACCCCCACAAGGCTGCTTTAGGATGTTAGGAACAAAATTCCAACTGGTACATTTTCCTTGTTCCAAACTGCAAATACATCTAAACATGAAAAAAGCAACAGACACACCCCTTGCTGGCCAGACAGAGCCTCAATGTAGTCTTCTCTTATCTGCTATGAGTACAGATAGTCAAATAGCCCACTGTTTTGATATGAAAGGATGCCCAAGGCTTTCCCTCCTTTTTTTATTTACGCAGTAGACAAGTCTCATTCCTGAGGACCAATAGACTCCAATGGACTGGGCCTTTCTGCTCATCCAACACACATGCAGGCTGCTCTGATGTGCAACCCAAACACTGCCCTGAGAATTTTGTAAAGCAGAGCATCACTGCATTGCCTGACAACTTGGAGAAACCAGTAGGCTGAAGTAGGTTGTTGCCTGCTATGCATCGCTGATGTGCTGGTTTTGGCTGGGGTAGAGTTAACTTTCTTCACAGTAGCTAGTATGGGGCTATGTTTTGGATTTGTGCTGGAAACAGTGTTGATAACACAGGGATGTTTTAGTTATTGCTGAGCAGTGCTTACACAGAGTCAAGGCCTTTTCTGCTTCTCACCCCACCCCACCAGCGAGGAGGCTGGGGGTGCACAAGAAGTTGGGAGGGGACACAGCCAGGACAGCTGACCCCAACTGACCAAAGGGATATTCCAGACCATATGACATCATGCTCAGCATATAAAGCTGGGGGAAGAAGAAGGAAGGGGGGATGTTCGGAGTGATGGTGTTTGTCTTCCCAAGTAACTGTTACGCATGATGGAGCCCTGCTTTCCTGGAGATGGCTGAACACCTGCCTGCTGATGGGAAGCAGTGAATGAATTCCTTGTTTTGCTTTGCTTGCGTGCATGGCTTTTGCTTTACCTATTAAACTGTCTTTATCTCAGCCCACGAGTTTTCTCACTTTTACTCTTCCAATTCTCTTCCCCATCCCACTGGGTGGGGGGAGTGAGCAAGTGGCTGTGTGGGGCTTAGTTGCCGGCCGGGGTTAAACCACAACAGCTGATCAGAGTATGGACTGCAGATGCTGAGAAGACTGTACCAGAGAGGTACTGCAGAAGGAAAGACCAACATATTTCCACCCCCCCCGTTACACACATGTGCGCATGCGCGCGCACACACAGAGTTTGCATGCAATCAGAACAACAGGAAAATTGTCAGTTAGCCTTTTCCATTTTGGATCTGCTTAAGACATTCTATAAAGCAACAAGAAGGATATTTTAATCTTTTTTTTGTGCTGTTACGGGAATATACAAAGTTTCTTTTTTAAAGTAGTAAGCCATTCAAACAACACATCAATACCTCTCAAGATAAGGCAATGCTGACGCTATCAGTGAGGAAGGACAGTCACAACTATTGAAATCTATGAAGCATATGAGGGTGAGTGGAGCCTTTTCTCAAATGAATCATGCCAGGTTCAGAACAAAAAAACCAAAAAAAAACCCCACCAAACAAACAAACCAACTAAAAAATTCTATTTCTTCCACCATAGGCATATTTAACAAAGACAACCCCCTTTGTAGTCCATATGAAGAGAAACAACACAAATACCCAAATCATGAAGCAGAACCAAGACTCTTCTAAAAAAAGGTTAATTTTTTTTTTTTAATTCATCTACATAAAATTCATGAAGTAGAAAATAGAACTGTTATATTCTGGTTTTGCAAATTTAATATGCTTTTAAAATATTCCTGCCAGAGATAAAACTGGTCCAGAAAAGGAGGACTTATTTTCTTTTTAAGAGTAAGGATGTCACAGTCCACACATTTTGTTTTGAAAGGTGATGTTTGCTTTTCGCATGAGAGGGCAACACAAATTCCAAACCTAGACCATGAAAAACAAAAAGATGGCTGAAGAAACCACCTTTTAAAGCAGGATAATACTTCATTTCTGGAAAAAGCTAAAAAGAAAAAATAAATTGTCCAGAATATTAAGAGAAGTAACCTTTATATTTTCTCTTCAGTCTGCCTTCCAAATAAATGAACACTGGAAAAGCCACAAGCATTATTTCTATTTCAGGTGAGTTTCAGGGATTTTGTTTTTAATCTAGCTGTCCCTGCAACCTTATTGTTAACCACATTTGGACAGGGAATTTTTATATGAACTAATTTTTATAGTCAAACATACAAAGTTTTTCTGAAGACACTGGTAGGATTTATTGCTGTAATGAAATGGTAAGAGAAGGAGTAATTACTTTAAAGATTTTCTACAATCTGACCAGCTCAAAACAAATACTACTTGTAGTTATTCTTTCAGCATTAATATTGAAATCAGAAGTAAAACTTACTGAAACAAACTACTGAACTTTTTTTTCTTAATTACCTGTTAAGCAAGAAAAAAGCCTTAATAAAAAGAGAACACAATTTGTTTGGATTCAGAGCTCCTGGCCTGGAGATTTCCAGTAAGAAAATCCCTTTCTTGAAAGCAGAAGAAGCCTCCCTTCTTACTGTTCTTTAAGGGTAATGAAGAGAGAAAGTGACTGTAATCTCACCAAGTACCTGTGCCTCCAACCACCTAATGAAGTTTGTTTTGCTTTGTTTTCCTCAGGACTCCAAATGCCCTGCTGTAAGGAAGCTGCTCACCCCAGCACTGACCCACACCACCACTACTTCAGAAGGTGGAGAAAAAGCTTCCAAAACACCAGAGGCAGTTTGCTAGTGCTTGCAGCACTATGGAGTATTATTTATACTCATAATCCACAAAAATCATCGTCACTGGTGGGGAGGATATCTATTTCTCCCTTTATTATGGATTGCACAGGGCCGTGTTGAGGAAAGGTAGCGAAGGCATGGCACGATGGTAGAGTGGGCTAAACCACAACAAGGCTGACTGCTATCCTGGAGGAATGCCTGTGCAACACCTGGCCTCTCTCAGCCCCAGAGAGGAGAGTCAACAGGCTGTAGTTGCCAAAAACTGCTTCCTATTTACAGCAGTCTGAAAAGCAGAAGCTTGTATATAAAAAGCTTGCAGGGTAGACTGGAGGGTCAGATGAGAAGGTTGTCTAACACCAGCAGAATGTGAACTCCAAACAAAGAGAGGAAAAGAGACCACGCTGCTGCTCACAGAGGAGCAAGCAGCACAACCTGTGAGTAATGTCTGCTCCAAGGAAGAGCAGTGCATGAGAAACAGGCAGTTTAGATGGGGGGTGGGTGGTAGTGTTGTCCTGCTTTTTTGCTTCAACTGTTTCACAATGCAAACTTTTCCCACATCAAAAGGGGAGGAGGGAGGGGAAGAGGCAGGCAGCCTTGCAGGAAGACTTACCCCATTTTTAAATAAATAAAGAAGTCTGCCACCATTTATTGATGGTTCTTACTTCAAGTCTTAGAAAAGGTTATTTTGCCACTTAATAGCTCAAGGATCATATTTTCTCATAGCTGTGTCACCAAGAACAGAATCTGATCTCATTATCTCCACCAATTTGATGGTGGCTAAGTTGATGCCAAGAATCCTTCAGCCTAGTCTATAGCCTACTTTTAGAAACTAGGAAAAACCACTAAGCTGACTATTTTAATGCACCATGGTAAACAATTACCCATCAGATTAAAAATATACAAAGAACAGCAGAGTATGCTGGGCATCCATACCCTGCAAAAAAACTATTTTCCTTCTTCACTCAACAGCAGTTCTTCAGTCATACAGCAGCTAGCCAAATGTACCAAGTTTTAACCTTTCAAGTAGGAGGACAGAATGGAATAAGGGTGAGGAAAGGACCTATTAGAAAAATTAAGCCTTCATGAAACCAGAAATTATTTGAAGCATAGTATTTAACAGTTGTTTAAAATATGCATAACTAGGTTTGGAATCATTATCCTGATTTAGAGCAGGAGCACATCTGTTTATGTGTAAGTAAATACAGTCTGACAGCAATTTGGATCATCAGAAAGAATCAACTGCAAGTTTAATAAGCATTATTTGTATTCTACATAATAGTCTATTTGTTCTTTCAAGCCACTGCAGTGATAACACATTTAAAGTCGTCTACTGTGTACTAAATCTAAGGTACCTAGGCAAAGCATGGCATATTCCAGTTGGATGCTTCCCAAATCATATCGCTCAACTTTTTAAGTATTACTGCCATCTGGCTACTAGACTTTGTTTACCAAAACAGTAGCTGTGCACACATTTCTACAGCGGCTATAGTAAAAAAATTTAATTAATACCATTTGGTTAAGTTACAATTCACTTTAAAAAAAACCATAACAGAAAACTAAAACTATTTTATCAAATCAGTTACCATTGTACCTAGAAAAATTAAATATATGTAGCTTTGTGTTTTGCTTTCTTTCCCATTTCAGTGCTTTAATGTTCTTCAGCTCATTTCCCATCTATACTGGCACAGGAAAGAAATAACAGTGTTGGAAGAATTTGTCAAGAGCTAAATAAGTAGTCTTGTATTATCTGTAATTCCTTTCTGGATGAGCACCGGCACTATAAAAGTAGGACACTTAAATGCTGTTATGCTAGTACCTCAGTTCTTAGGGTACATAGCAAGTCATACAACCCTGTCAAAGGGACCCCAAAACTAAGCTGAAAGCTCTGATAAATTCCAGGGACTCTTCCCAGTGTCTAGGCCACGCTAAACAAAATAAATATTTCAATTATGACTAATCTGAAACAATGCACAATGAAAGCTGGGGAAGTCTTGGGAGCAATGGGAATATTTAAATTGGAAAAGAGCCTGTGGGGATTTTTCTTATTCCTAATTACAGTACATTGTATTAATCAGGCCTGGAAACCACAAATCCAAGGCTCTTTGTGATCGAGTTGTCATGGCAGCACAAAACACACTCAAGGCCAAACAAGTGAAGAAGCATTTTCAGCAGCTTACTGCATGGATATCTTATAGGTGTACAGCACAGACAAATTCTGATCTTTAAAAAAGGTTGTGGCCTCGGAGAGCAGATATCCTTGGCTGGACAAAAGCCAGTGATAATGTAATTACAGCAGAGTTTTTTTTAAAGTTCTGCTGTCCTTAAAACCTTGCCTAAAGCTCTATCCAGATACCTATTCATTTCAATACTCAGGAAGAAAAAAAAAAAAAAGTAAAACTCGTGGGTTGAGATAAGAACAGTTTAATAAGTAAAATAAAATACGCTACTAACTAAGAATAATAATAATAATAATATAATAATAATAATTGTAATGAAAAGGAATATAACAAAAAGAGAAATAAAACCCAAGAAAAGACAAGTGATGCACAATGCAATTGCTCACCACCCGCTGACCGATGCCAGAGCCGCGATCCGCACCTCCCGGCCAACTCCCCCCTGTTTATATACTGGGCATGACATTCCATGGTATGGAATACCCCTTTGGCTAGTTGAGGTCAGCTGCCCTGGCTATGCTCCCTCCCAGCTTCTTGCACACCTGCTTGCTGGCAGAGCATGGGAAACTGGAAAGTCCTTGGCTTAAGATAAGCGCTACTTAGCAACAACTAAAACATCAGAGTGTTATCAACATCATTCTCACACTAAATCCAAAATCCAGCACTGTACCAGCTACTAAGAAGAGAGTTAACTCTATCCCAGCCGAAACCAGGACACTCATATTTTCATAACATACTGCATATTTCATCCCTAAGATAAAATAAGCCCTAATATAAAAGATTCAAGTAACCAAATATTAATGAACAGTAATAACACAATCCTGATATTTTATGATACTGCTCAGCTGCTGGATATTTGAGAATGACCAGTGCTGTCTCCTCCCATCTAGCTGGGAAACTTATGGAAGGACTGTGCTTTAGATAAAGAAAACCAATACAGGTTATACAGCAGAACATGCCAGGTAAATCTCTGAACAGATAAGTAGTGGAAAAAACAGTGAACGATTAAAGGACTTTCAAATTTCTCAAGTTTGAACAAATTCGGGAATTGGATATTCCTTTTTTGGATGTGGATCAATGAGTAAGCAATGAGCAAGACAAAAAAAATATAGATAGGAAAAAATAGACAAGATACAAGAACTGCAACACCAGATTATTACTCCTTAACTCTACTTATCTCCTAGAGAAGTAGTTTACTACTGTGGTGCTTGCTTCAGAAACATGTCCCTCCAAGAGATTAATTTGAGATCCTTCAAGCACAGCTGGCAGGGAAGAATGGTATTCAAGTACCAAATTTAGTTTAACTTCATTTTGGAAAGAGGTAGGAATTATAAAAAAAAAAAAAAAAAAAAAGCATTACCTTGTATAAAGACATATTCATTTTTGATATTGCCTTATATCTTCCACCCCAACCTTTTATGTGTGTCCTTTATCTGGTAAATCTTAGTGCATCAGTGCCAACTCTCTGTCATTATAAGTGTTTTTCTTGTTTGTACAGCATATACTTATACACAGTTCCAGTCTCAATGAAACCCCTAGGAGCTACCAAAAAAAAAAATTTATATTTAATTTTTAAATATAAAATCCAAGTTGTATACTGCAATCTAAGCACTTAAATGAAAGATTTCAAGAAGAGGTGGTGGTTTTGTTTCTCTCCTTCTCCCTCTCCCCTCTTCAGCTTTGTAACAACAAGAAATCCCCTTTTAATCCTCCCCTCAACTTCTGACCCACACCTAACTGCTTTTCCAGTACTAAGTAATACCAGCTGGGGTAGCTATGGATGAAAGCATTATTCACTTGCCCTGGGCTTCAGGAGCTGAAGTCTATGGTTCAATTTGCACAGGTTGTCTAGATTCCGTCACCATCTCTCCAATGATACATACACATCTAAATTCAAATGTAGCACAGGCCAAAGTTTAATTTAATGTTGCTGGAAAGAGGGAGGCAGAATCGTTTTGAAGTTCTCCCTGAAAAGCAGCCTGTTGTATTAGAATAAAGCAGCTTGTTTCTATCATTCCTTTGTCTGACAAATTTGGGCTGGTTAGAAAGGTCATTTATGTCTCAAAGCATCAAATCAACATTTGAGGACGTGAATTTTAAAAATGGCTATTTGCTTCTGCTCTCTGAATTGCTAATTTTTTCTTTAAAAAAAAAAAAAAAGACATAGCCAGACCCCAAAAGGAAAAAGAGCCTTTTCCTCAGGCAAACTAGGCATTGATTTTATGTCCATGTCAGCACAAGCTGACTATATCTTAATTAAACCTCACAAATTAAGCAGGTAGTTGAAATAGCATCAAACAAAAATATCGTTTAATTACCGAAGAAATACTTTTTGGCACATCACATGCAACTTTCTCCCTCCCCTCCACATAGACAAGCTCCAATACTCACAATGTGAAATCCCCACTAACAGCAACAGCTTCCAAGCATGCTTTGCACTGACTTGCAATTGTTAACACAATACTGCTCGTCTTGTTAATCCTGGTTTTAATAAACTACATCTCTACTCATAACACAAATACAATTATTTATAATTGTTGGAGTTTTTAAAAGAAATAAAGCCTATGTGTTTTTAAACTAGATAACCATAAATATTTGGGACCAAGTTCTCTAAACATTAGGCCTTCCACTCCCCACCTCTGAAAGCACTTGTGGTTTTAGTCAGCCCTTCACAACAAGCATCTTCTAAACTAAAAATTGCATTTCAATGAAAACCTTACAAGCTTACAAAACATTCTCAAACCTGCAAATATTCTTCAAAAACAATCAAGTTGAAGTCAAATTATTCCAAACAGGTACAGTTTGAGCAAAAGTTCATACCCGGTCATTTGCTTTCTACAGCTCTCCAAAATCTGTTTGGCTGTGTTGCCATTCATTTCTTCCTCCCAGTAGGAGGAGGCAGGAAGACAAACTGCAGATAATGTTCCCTGCCACATGCAGGTCTTACTGGTTAAAAGGACTCTAATTTTAGGCAGTAATTCCCAAACAGTAGCACCACCAGCTCAGCTCCAGCAGCCTGCACAACAGCAGCTGGCAAAGCTAGTGTCAACTAAGTTGTTTCAAAGAGGTGGGAGGAGCCCAAGGTAGCACATGCACCTCTCTGGGAAATGTCCTCACCTACTAAAAAGAATCACCCAGAATTCACAGGGGATTGTTTTGTAATGCTCCATTCAAATGGGAAATTTGTATTTATGGCGAACAAGCCACATTCACTGTAAAAACTTAAGAATTGTCCAAACCTTTCAGCCAAAAAGAACCACCTCTATGCTCTTTCACAGTCAAAAACGTTTCGGACTCAGCATCCACAAGAGCTCAAATATCGTACCAAATGTAACGATTCCCTTCCAGCCAGGGCAAGACTCACAAACTCAGATGCTCCATGGTATCTTAAACAGGCACTGCTCACCTAAAAATCAACTAGATTGTCACAGAGTGTATACTGAGTAATCTGTAGCAGCAAAAGCACTGCCTAGATGTTGCTAGGCACTAGTTCATAGTAAATACAATTGTAACTCGCTAGTACAAAACCAGCTGTTATTTTGAAGGCAGCAAAAAAATTCAGACAACAGATCCTTACACAGGCAAGCAAAGTCAAAGTTTTTTCTTCATGTTTCCACCTGTCGATGTGAAAAGTATCTCATTGCTTTATGCCAAAACAAGGAAGAGAGCAACGAGCAAAGAAAAAACCCAACCTGCACAAATCTGCTTATAAAAATGCTGCTTTGTCACTTTCCTGTAATTGTTGTGTTATTTGTTGAAACATCAGTGCATGGAAAAGAAAAAGTATTAGTACAGAGTTATCCACAGAAGTTACTTCTGAACACAGAGGAATTATTCTTTTAGTGTGTGCAGTTATCAGCATGAAAAGCCAGATACTGTACTTTTACATTATCAATTTTGCAGCTAATAAAGTTGTAATAAACTCTTATTAAAACAACCATGTAATTCCAGCCAGGTAGGAGCAAGTATGTCAAAACCCGTGAATCCCTTTCCTTATTATTTTTAATTTCAGTTAGCATTACAATAACATGTTGATTACAAGGGTCTGTGCCAGCAACTGTCACTTCAAAGAGCATACTTTGAAATAGCCTCAAGAGAAAGAGTTTCCAAAATTTCATGAAGTCGGCCAAAACCAAGCCTGTACTCTTCTAGTCCGCTCCTACAGATACTACAAATCTTAAAGCACTGGAGAAATGCAGATGACACTTGTAGTGGGTTGATCTTGGCTGGATGCCAGGTGTCCACCAAGCTGTCTATCACTCCCCTCCTCAGCGGGGGGGGGGGGGGGGGGGGGGGTGGAGAGAGAGAGAAAATAAGATGGAAAAAAACTCATGGGTCAAGATAAAGGCAGTTTAATAAAGCAAAAGCAAAGGCTGTGTGCGGAAGCAAAGGAAAAAACCAAAAGATTTATTCTCTACTTCCCATCAGCAGGCGATGTCCAGCCACTTCCTGGGAAGTAGGGCTTCAGTATGCATAGCGGTTGCTCCAAAAGACAAATGTCATAATAACAAATGCCCTCCCCCCCCCCTTTCTCTTAGCTTTGATTGCTGAGCAGATGTCATATGGTATGGAATATCCCTTTGGTCAGTTTGGGTCAGCTGTCCTGGCTCTGTCCCCTCCCAAGATCTTGCCCACCCCCAGCCTACTGGCCTTTGGGAGTGAGGGGGGGCAATGTTGGAGAGACAGCCTTGATGCTGTGGGAGCACTGCTCAGCAGTAGCCAAAACACTGGTGTGTTATCAACACCGTTCTAGCTACCAATACAGAGCACAGCACTATGAGGGCTGCTATGGGGAAAATCAACTCCATCCCAGCCGGACCCAATACAATGCTGTATCTCAATGTATTATTACAGTATCTCTGTAACATAAGTACCAAACTGTGATATGAGAATTAGTCAGCTAGTACAAAAGAGCTCTGTAATACGTTTCAAGGCTAAGAACAAGGGTACATCGTTTCATGGAAAATAATCTTGCATACTTGAGCCATCAGAAGCAGTTAACAACAAAGAGGACACAAAATCTCTTTAACCAAATTCTAACTGAGCAGGATCCAGTTTTTCCCCTAACTCTGGGCCTCCTACTAGCACAGGCAGACACATCCAAACCATGCCGACTGGTGTCTTGCTTTCAGGATGCAGA
This sequence comes from Gymnogyps californianus, assembly GCF_018139145.2. Lineage (NCBI taxonomy): Eukaryota > Metazoa > Chordata > Aves > Accipitriformes > Cathartidae > Gymnogyps > Gymnogyps californianus. The sequence goes on along the minus strand of NW_026114422.1, from coordinate 186,555 downwards.
CAAAAGATACACTCAGCACGAGCTGTGCCATTTACATCCTAAAATTAATAAAACATAGTTTATATTTTGCAGAATAAGGTAAAAGAGTGGAATACAGTCGGCATCAAAAAAGGTTCAAATCAAAAAGATACAAGAGCTCAAAGTTAATAAACTTTCTATAGAGACTGAAAAGTCATTTTAACAAAAGTTTAAGAAAAGGCTCCACTCATTTAGCTGCAGTCCCCTGTGGATACAGTTAATTTTACTGTTATTAGAAGCATTAAGAGAAAAATTTAAATAACTATTATGATGGTCAAGCCAGCCACCTGCAGTCAAGTCTACATCATGCAGAAGAGCTCTGAGCCACACACTGCATTTGGTGTGGGGTTCCCAGAGACATTAACATTCAGTTCCTCCTTGCTGCTGCTCAGCTGAGACTCCTGCAGTCCCACAAGATCTCCTGACAAAGGGCACCAATTACACTGTCAGTATGGCTCACATCCTGGTGTAGGGACAATATGGGATGCTGGGCAGACAGACTTGCAGCAAAAGCTGCCAAGTATCTGGGGAAGGAGAGATGGAGAAGTGATATGCAGCAAATGGGATGGGACAGAAAGGTTGTTCATTTGTCACCCCTACTGTGTCCAAATCCTATCGAGACAAGCGTCAAGCAAGAGATATTTTCAGTCTCTTGATTCAACAAACCAGAGGAGAGAAAGAGAAGAAGAAAAAAAAAACAAACAAACAACAAAAACCACTGCCTTTTTAAAGCTAGAGGGGTATCTCCATCCCCACCCCATGAAAATTAAGAAACAGCTGCAAAACAAAGGCATTTATTTGCCATGGCACATTAAAAGAAAAAAAGGGGGGGGGGGAAGAGACACTTGGTAAACTTTCACATTCACCTTCTGCAAAAATTTCTACTAAGAATCACTAGAAATGCCTTTTGCTGCACTTAAAACCAAATTCTTTTTGGCTACTAATAATACTCAGGAAACTAGTTCTGTTGAGTGTTTTTTTTCTTACCTAATCAAGTAGCTGCCTAATTTATTATTCCTAATTTATCCACCAGCTGTGAGAGCACTCTGCTCTCAGTTCTCTGGCTGTAAGAGTTCACCAGATGGGCAGTCCCCAAAGACAGATCCAGCAGGGGAAAGGAGGGGAAGAAAAAGTGTCTTAATCAGAGCCCTTGCTAAAGTACTTTCTGTACAAGCTGTATGTGAAGTTGCCTTTTAGTTAATGCCTCTAGAAAAGAAGTGAGGCAAGGACATGTTGTGTTTCAAACGTCTTTAGTTATTAAAACTCAAGACAAGGATGCAAATTTTGCACCAGTACCCCTTTACCCAAATAGTCAATACAAGAAAAAACAACAACATGGCACTTAATACCCTGTCAGGGAAAGGAAGATCACCCAGGGAAAGTAGCTAGTACCCACACAGCATTCATTAGGAGTTTGATCTCTGTGCCTATTACTCTATTATTAGCTTTTCAGAAGCATTCTGGTGTTTTGTTCCTGCATACTTACACTGACATTGTACTGAATTGCTAATACTGCATCAGTACAGATGGACAAGACCTCTACAAGACAGGACCATCAGCTGGTAGAGCACAAAGGGAAAACAACATGCCATTTGGGTATCAGCACTGAAGCACTGCTCCATACTTCTTTTTAAAATGGCAATAAACGCTATGCCACACAGGATTTCTTAGTGGATACGTTACTGGGTACATTTCCCTCCAGTTCACAGAGGAAGGGCCTGCCTCTCTCTCTCTCTCTGAACTGCTTCTAGGTTTCTTTCATTATGAGTCACCATGATGAGGGACTTCGAGGTACAAGAGTAAGGAGCACTGCACCTTGAAAAACCAGACTCTGAAAGAGAGAAGTGAAACAGCGAATATGAGGAACGTTATCTACCATAAGACCAATGAAAATCAAGTACACAAGATTCCTTCTGCCGTGTTAATTCACAGATTTAATCAACAAAGAAAAAAGAAATGCACGCTTACGTAGATATTTTAGTAAAATCCACAACCTTGAAGTTTAATCCACCTCCACACATCAAATTAAACCTCTGAGTGAATTTCAGAAGCAGGCAATGTGTTAAGCTTTATGTGGTGCCTATTTGTGGAAATGTAGAACTTCAATGAGTCTCTCATGGCTCAAACCCAACATACCCAATTTCTATTCAATACACAGCAATATTTAGGTAGCTTGAAAGCTCCAAAGTCCTGTTTCATTATGGTCTGTGCCACATTTAACTAGACTTAGTAATTTTATAGCTCAAGAGGAAATCCCAGATTGTGCTCACTGGAATGAGAGGTGTAAAACTAGTCTGATTCACAGAGGCAACCCAGAGGCTTCCTTATAGTCATGCTACTGTATTACTACTGCCCAGATGCCCCAGACAGAACTTGAGGCACCACTGTGGTATGCACTGTCCAGCAGTAGTCATGAAATTTAATAATAATCTCCAACAAACAAGACAGGAGAAAGCAACACACACAAGCAGAGTGACTCACCCAGAGTCATGCAGCACCTCAGTAGTACAGAAGAAATTCACCTCTTCTGACTCCTAAAGCCCCAACCACTGACTAGGTCATGTCTCAAATTTTAAAAGATGTTTTCCATACTAGTACATCTGGTCTTTTTTGGCTCCACTTAAGACTTGGCTCCAATACCATCTGATAATGAATTTCATGAACTAGTGTTGCCTTGCACAAACAAGTTTCTTTTTAAGTTTCAAAATTTATCTCCAGTCTGCTGATTATTCTCTCATTTGTCTTTATTATTAGGAACAGGTAACTATACTGATGCCACCTACATCTGCAAAATCATTCACAGGATAGGAAGTGGGAGAACAAAGAGAAAAGGGCTTCTCTTGAATTTTTTTCCATCTCCTCTCTCCTTCATAAAACTCTTAGAAAATCAGTTCCATCATGTATTTATATTTAAACTCCAAATGGAGTCCTGCAACCTGTATCTCTAATTTACAACAGGATTAGACTGTTTTATACAAGACTTAGTGACAAGCACACACTGACCAGAGACACCTGTGATGAGAAACACTGCCCCAGAAGTTTTGCAGATCTAGTGAAGACTAGAAGCAGTAAGACTGGTTATAGGAGGAAAGGTAGTTCAAAAAAATAAAATTGAATTAGAAAAGCCAAGGGAGCAGCTTCAAAGAAGCTGCCTGGACCTGGTTAGCAGGTGTCAAGACAGCCCAGAAGCCTCTGCAATCAACAGTTCTCCCAAAATCCTTAAAAAAGAAACATTTAAGTAATGCTCCATTTACCTATATTGCCAGTAAGGCTGATATTGAAACATGCTTTGTCACTCTTCCACAGCCTGCATATTTTCCAGATACGATCATATTTTGTATTTGTTTCATAATAATCCAGAACCATAAATCCGCACTGAATCTAATTATAGAGCTGAAGAGAATATAACCCAGAAAGCAATCAAATCCAAAAATAGGCTATTTTTATTAATTTTGAACCAAAAGCTTAACACCTTGTCACCCTCAAAATACTTTTCTACGGAAGTTTTCCCTAATTAAAAAAAAAAAAAAAAAGAGCGAGCTGTGATGGCACCATGGCATCCTTACTGCTCTGGTACTTCTGGCTGTAGCTAATACCTGACAAGTCACCTCCGTATGGGGCAGACAAGTCACGAGCTTCTGCTTCAGAATCTGGCTGGGCTGAAGATGGACCAGATGGGCAGGGGAAGGAGCTCCGACGGTGGAAGACACACACCACCTCCCAAAATCCTCCAATCCCAAAACTGCGAAAGCTAAAGGCTATTTTTTTGCATCCTCTTCACCAGCTCATCTGCAGTGCTGAAAACGAAATACAAAAGCAGACCTTGTGCCGTTGGGGGGAGACATTATTTTTCAGTTAAACGACAACTTTGCCTTTATACTGTAGGCCCCGGTATGATGGAGCAAGATGAAGAAGGGGATGGAAGTGGCAGGGAGGCCACAGGACCTCAGCAGGGCAGGGGGCGTGGGGAGAAGAGGGTATTTCAAGGCAGCCTGCCTGCCTGCCTGGCCCTCAGCTGAACCACCCACCCTGACGTCAGCTAGAGGCAGCATTCCTGAACAGTTCAGGAACCCACTGGTGGGAAACTTAGAAAGCCCTCAGCTGTAGTGAAGAAAGCAAAGGCTTGGCTCAGACTACTGAGCTCAGCATTTTGTAATACACTTCCTTTTTACTTAGCAGCTTGCATAATGCCTCGGCCCCTTCCACCTTTAACCCTTTATTCACCCACACACCCCCACGCACACCTTGAAATCAGGTTTACGGCTGCAGCACTTTCTTGTCACCCACTCCCACAATGCTGGGCTGGCAACTCTCCATTAGAAACACCGGAAAACAAACTGAGAGGCTGCAGCGACCAGGGGAGTTACTGTCACATTTACTCAAAACTGTGTGTCAGAAAAAGGAAAAAGAGGAACTAACCTGAAGTACTGCAAAGTAGATACAAATTCAGCAGTAACATTCACAGCCAAAAGATTACCTTAATTTCCTCTGGTTCTGTGTGAGTCTGTGTGTTGACAGAGACAGTTGGATGCAGATACTGTATTTACAGCAGCTCTGATTTTAATCAGATTTTTATATATATGATATTTACACATGAATCCTGAAAGTGCCACTGGTCACAGATTCATCCATACAAGCCAGAGAAACCAGCAGATTGTCATTTGTGCTGCACCGGGGGCCAGGTTCAGGGCTCAGGGCAAATACAGGAAGATGTGGTTCTTATCACACTGTGCTGGCCATCTAAATTTAAGAAAAGACTCAAAACAAGCAGATCTGAAACCAGAGGTGGGGAGGAGGCTAAGAATAGATGTGGCTGCTACATACACTATGCAAATGATTTCCAATAATCTCTACAAATCTGAAAAAATGAAGGAAGTTTTCTGAAGGTCACATAACCTTAGTTTCCACATTTCATTCATATAGCCCTACTACTTTTGAGACCACACAGTTCCTATTTTAAAGCTGTGAAGACAGTACAGTGTAGTAAATTCCTTCCTCTAAGTCTTCCATTTTGTAACGTTATCTAATCACAGATCCCTATTCGAAACCATCAAGTTTAGTTCTATTTTTCTGAGCACATGCCATACAAAAATAATTTTCTAGCACATACAGAGTTTTTGCCCTATTAGGTGAACATCTATCCAGTACACGCTGTCTCACCCAGCAAGGGGCACTCATTTTAAAATAGTGATAATCCTAAGAAATATTTGTATAAGATTCTTTGATTTTGACTGTCAGCATCGCATCACTTTAGTACCATAACATTACAGATACTACAAACCTGAATCAAATAATCTCTGAGAAATGTCGTAGTAAAACTAGAGATAAGTTTTAATTCAGCTAGCAAGTAAATTGCTGGCAATGTGAAACTGTGTCACAGAAAATTCTTTACAAAAAGCATGAAAGCATTTTACAGACATTTAGTTTTGATCAGCTGTTTCCAGATCCCCACTACCATTTACAACGCAAGTAATCATATTTCTGTAACCAGGTCAGATGAACCAAGTTCAAAGAAAAAAAAAACAACCCAAAACACACACACATCTATGTACTTCCTGAAGAGGGACAAGTATGGTGTTGACAAGGATTCATAAGTTTACAATTACCTTTTTTTAAATGACAAACTAGATTTCCTAAAATGGATTTTCATGTTTTTAATCAGAAAAAAATGTAAGTTCCCCACTTAAAAAGAAAACAAAAAAACCCAGAAAAATAGCCATCTCATCTAGCATTCTTCAGAACAGGACATTGCTCAGGGACAGTTGAAGCAAACAAAAGCTTTGACTTCTAAATCATAATTTTTCACATTACACTTTAATTTGAAAGAGATAGAGTACAGCCTGTGCTCCTAAATTGTATGAGCAGGTAGGGTGGGGAAAAAGAAAGGATGTCTCTTCCCTCACACTCCCTCCATGACACCTATGCAATCTAAAACATGATTTCAAGGAAAGTCCCTTTTCCAGTCTTCTATAACTACCACCATTAGGAAGTGTAGAAGCTCCATTTGTCAAGACTCTCCAGAGCTGAAGCTTTACAACGTTATAAGACTACAACACGTGGCACGTACTATTTTAACTCATAGCATAAAGGATTTCAAATATTAACAAATATCTAACAGTTCTACAACTCCTTTCATGTTAACTTTTATAAATCCTGCACAGATTACATGTGGTGGCAAGCTGGACAAATTGAAGAGTTAACTACAAGTAAAAGCATTTTATCTGACTGCATAACTGACACCAGTATCTAAATGCATGGAATGAATCAGTTCAATGCTTTCAAAGCACCAGGGCACTTATTTGAATAAAAGTTCCCCATAGCTACTATAACCACCACAACATACATATTTTAAGGCAAGATTTTATCAGCATATACAGCAACACAAAAAACTCAAGCGCACTAGGGGATGACTTAATATTTGCTGTGAGGGCCATAACTTATAGTTTTCTTGACGTTTACACATTTGGTCTCTGCTTTAAACATGCAAGCTCTGTATTTCTTTGATATTTACTAGATAATCGAGTTGGAAAGGATCTGTTGCTTTATCTGATCTATCATTGCAGTGTACGATTCACAGATTTATAAAGACATTTATCTTCCTGAAATACTCCTAACAATGCCAATTCCACAAACTGACTAAAATGTTCCACTGCGTAACTGACAGTAGCGTTAAAGGGATTTCACAATTATTGAGATTCCACTTTCCTAGTGTATTGGGTTTGCGTGGCAAGGTTTTGGTAGCGGGGGGGCTACAGGGGTGGCTTCTGTGAGAAGATGCCAGAAGCTTCCCCTATGTCCGATAGAGCCAGTGCCAACCGGCTCCAAGATGGACCCACCACTGGCCAAGGCTGAGCCAATCAGCAATGGTAGTAGCGCCTCTGTGATAACATATTTAAGAAAGGGGGAAAAAACTGCTGTGTAACAGCAGCCAGAAGAGAGGAATGAGAATATGTGAGAGAAAGAACTCTGCAGACACCAAGGTCAGTGAAGAAGGAGGGGGAGGAGGTGCTCCAGGCACCGGAGCAGAGATTCCCCTGCAGCCTGTGGTGAAGACCATGGTGAAGCAGGCTGTCCTCTTGCAGCCCATGGAGGTCCATGGTGGAGCAGATATCCACTCTGCAGCCCGTGGAGGACCCCACGCCAGAGCAGGTGGATGTGCCCTGAAGGAGGCTGTGACCTCATGGGAAGCCCATGCTGGAGCAGGCTCCTGGCAGGACCTGTGACCCCGTGGAGGAGAGGAGCCCACACTGGAGCAGGTTTGCTGGCAGGACTTGTGACCCCATGGGGGACCCACGCTGGAGCAGTCTGTTCCTGGAGGACTGCACCTTGTGGAAGGGGACCCACGCTGGAGCAGTTTGTGAAGAACTGCAGCCCATAGGAAGGACTCATGTTGGAGAAGTTCATGAAGGACTGTCTCCCGTGGGAGGGACCCCACACTGGAGCAGGGGAAGAGCATGAGGAGGAAGGAGCGGCAGAGACAACGTGTGATGAACTGACCGCAACCCCCATTCCCTGTCCTCCTGTGCCACTCAGGGGGAGGAGGTAGAGAATTAGGGAGCGAAGTTGAGCCCAGGAAGAAGGGAGGGGTGGGGGGAAGGTTTTTTTTAAGATTTGGTTTTATTTCTCATTATCCTACTGTCCTGGTTTCAGCTGGTTTCTTTCTTCCTAGTAGCTGGTATAGTGCTGTGTTTTGGATTTAGTGTGAGAATGATGTTGATAACACTCTGAGGTTTTAGTTGTTGCTAAGTAGCGCTTATCTTAAGCCAAGGACTTTTCAGTTTCCCATGCTCTGCCAGCAAGCAGGTGTGCAAGAAGCTGGGAGGGAGCAGAGCCGGGGCAGCTGACCTGAACTAGCCAAAGGGGTATTCCATACCATGGAACGTCATGCTCAGTATATAAATGGGGGGGGGAGTTGGCCAGGGGGGGCGGATTGCAGCTTGGGTGTTGGTCAGCGGGTGGTGAGCAATTGCATTGTGCATCACTTGTCTTTTCTTGGGTGTTATTTCTTTTTTTTTGTTATATTCCTTTTCATTATTATTAGTTAGTAGTGTATTTTATTTTACTGTAGTTATTAAACTGTTCTTATCTCAACCCATGAGTTTTACTTCTTTTTTTTTCCTCCTCCTCACCCCACTGGGAGGGGGAAGCAGCTGCGTGGTGCTTAGTTGCTGGCTGGGGTTAAACCACGACACCTACTCCGATTTGACTGGTAATAAATTAAATTAATTTTTTTTCCCAAGTCAAGTCTGTTTTCCCTGTGACAGTAATTGGTGAATGATCTCTCCCTGTCCTTATCTCGACCCATGAGCCTTTCGTTATATTTTCTCTCCCCTGTCCAGCTGAGGAGGGGGAGTGATAGAGCAGCTTTGGTGGGCACCTGGCATCCAGCCAGGGTCAACCCACCACACCTAGTTTTAGGTTTTCATTTGGTATACTTGCATGAACTATTAAAAAATAGCTCCCTATGTGCCTCCCCTGTTGCTTTTGTTTCAGTAATGCCCCTAAATCACCTTTGCTGATAAAACACTAGTTGAGAAACATTTAGTACATCTCCTCTTTAGACTCTACAGAGTGTTATAAAATTCAAATTAACAATTACTTTCAGATGTAAAGTGGACAGACATTTTGAATTTGGATTTAGCTTTATGTCATGTTTATAACACTTCCTCAGGATGATTCCAGGTAGTGCTCTCATTGAGAACGATATCATTTAGGTGGTTTTTACCTTATCACCATCGCAATTATCTCAGTAGTCCTCAAAAGAAAAAAAAAAAGTCATCAGCACAGAAGCCAACCACATCACATGCTGTTTCTGGCTCCTCTGGGGGATTTGAAAACAGGAAAGTGACTGATGGTCTACAGGCTGTTCCAATCCTAGCAACATTTAGTATTACCAGGTTTGTGTTTCACTACTAGCTGAAAGCTGAACACCTCGATACTAGGACAGGCAGCTGCTATCTTCAGAAGTCTTCCTAGAACAATCCCATTCTTAAATTTCTCAGGGTTTTCTACTTGCCATTGGGCTTCTCTCATTTAAAACAGTAAAGTTTTATTTGTGTCTGCTTTTTGACCTTTGGATTGGTTTTGAACTTCTCTTTTTAGCTGCAGAGGACAGTTTGAAAACTGCAAACCCCTAAAGCATTAGAAAAGGCAAATAACCATCAAATTTCAAAATTGTCTCCTTGGGTTTTTTATTATTATTTTTTTAAGCCTTTTGATTTCAGGAGAAGTTAATCATGATTTCTGAACACTTCAGTTGACAATTACACAACACTGTGTAATTACGTACCTATTTAGCCTGTGAAACCACACGTTCACATCTTTGTTCTCATTCACTCTTCCCCTTCAGTTGTTTTTTTTTTTTGCTACACCCTTTTGCATCATAATTTTAAGAATAAACTTTTCAGAGCAAGGACTGACTGGTAACGTGAGTTTGCACAGGATCTAGCACAAACAGGATAAAATAATAAATGAGTACAGGTGGGTAAGGGCAGAGGTGATGGGGAAGTACTGGAGTGACAGTGTACACAAGCTCTGAAGAAATCCTTCAGTCATCTATGGATATCTCTATCAAATCAACCAAACAAGATGACTTTATAAACTCTAAACAAATCGTTCAGACTTTGTAAGGTGGATAAATACGGTTATAAAAAGCTTCTAAACATGACTAGTACAAAACAGAAAATCCAGAGAGGAAATCCTTGTTCATGTGTTAGAGAAGTGAGTGAAGGGAATGAAAAGGACAATTCAGCATATTTCCATTTCAAGAGAAAAGCTAAGGCAGCTCTTAGAACCAATAAGCATCTTTATTTTTATTGCAGTTAAATATAAATTACTAGCCTTGCAACTATTCTTAAAGACAAACTCCAGTGCTAAACTGCACCCTTTTTAAAGTTGGCAACTTTTCACAAGTTCTATTTAAGAACAAACTGAACTCTTACATTTCATTTATGCAGGCTAAGACATGGTTTTCTCCTGTGAGCTCTGCACTTTCAAAAGATCTCATTCTTGGTCATCTCTACAAATCCATATTTCATTCATAAGAGGCCTAAAAAAAGGAAGTTTCAAATGACCTTAACTTGTCCCTTACCTAACTTTACAGTTTGTACTGCAACAGACAGTTAAGTGCACAGATACCGGGCGTTTTCAAGCAGCTGTTACTACGTTGCACTGCAGTGTATTGCCTGCTTTCTTAGGGCTAAAGATGAAGTGTTGAGCATCAGGCTATTTCGTGAACTCTACAGCAAAGACCTAAGGAACGACAGATGCTGCAGAGGGAACAACTCTCCATTTTCTCAGCCAACCTGGATACGTTTCAGGAAGCAGACCAGCATACATTCCTTTTTTTTCAACCAGCAAAGACAGGAGTAGGAAGAAGCTTGCCCACCGAGGCTAAATTACATGGATTTTTTTACATGCAGAACTACATCAGATAAACCAAAGCCTTGAAAGGGACACTGTTGTCAGGTAATTTTCTTCCTCCTCTTAGTTTTGGGTGGCAGGGGATGGTTATCGCTTCCTCCTTCCATCTTGTTTTTTGGAAAAACTTCTTCAGCAGCCAAGCCTAAAATGTAATTTAAGAGCTGGCTAGGAGAAACCAGATGAGCCAAATACAAAGGGGACTCCCCCCCTCCTCCTCAAAGAGAAATTTGCTGCCTTAGCATAAGCACAGATTAGAAGAAAGGTAATAAAGTATTCCATTAATTGCTTATGATTAGGATTGGGAAATCCATAGCACCTCAGGCTAACACACCTACAGGCATGGCCTCATCTGTGTTACTTTCAGCATTAGGGAAGCGGTGGGAGCTGCAGAGAACTGCACCAGCCACTGACACTCATTCTTGCTCCCTACTCTGACCTCTCAAGTTTCACCAAAGCTCCTCTCTGTGGTCTTACATCCTGAACTGAATCAAGGAATGGACCCAGCTAGGAGGAAAAAAAAAAAACCCAAACCATCTTTCACTGGGTAAGTTCCCTGACCCATATCACCACACCAGGCCACACAAAACAAAACCCCCACTTCCCCTGGCATAACTAAAGGAATAGTGCAAAGACAGAAAGAAACAGCTGAGAGCAACTCCAGCGCATACTGACACTGCAAGAAATGTATGTGAAACCACAGCCTAAATCCTACTTAAGTATGCATTGAGTTTCCCCACTGGCACATGGTAAAACATACTTGCAAATCTTTAATCCATCTCAGGAATTATTTTAATAGGTTTTTACTAGTTTAAAATGTAAATTTAAAGTAAAACTGGCTGAACCAAAAATGCAACAGCTTACACACAAAGACAGTAGGTACAAACACACACACAGCAGTAACGGTTGTTCTCTCCCCGTTGCACTCTCAGAGAACTGTCAAATTGTAAAAAACCCAGAACCCACATGTCAGTTAAGTTGCTGACCTGACATGAAAACATCAGTCCCTGAACTTTTTTTTTTTCTCACCACTACTTTAGCTAACAAGCCACCACAGCGTAAACACTCATGAAGCAGTCTGAAACTTTCACAAGCACTCTGAATACACATAACTATCTCATGCAATTTTAAGTGAAAGACATTATGTTCCAACCTCTGTGTTTCATTATGACATGGTTCAGGGTATATATTGCTAGTTTCCCTCTTTCAGAACAGTTTTGCAAACCTCTAGCAAGGGTTAAACCTGTTTTCTTGAAATGTTAAACCCCTACAAAGAGAGGCACAAACCCTGCTTGTATAACATGCTGGAGTTTACTATGGTATCTTCCAGCCCTTACAGAGAGCTGTTCTAGTTCAAACTACAACCTTTCTTGTATTTTCTGCCTACAATATAGTGTTCATAATAAAATGCATTAATCTGCAAGGAAGCATCATCAGCTAATTAGAACTGCAACTCTAGCAACTGAAGGAGTGTCATCACAGGGTTCAAACAAAAAGTAAAAATACAACGGCAGTATATTAGGATGCTCCAGTCGTTACAACTGTGTATCAGACAACATAAATCATCGTACAAAGAAGGAAATTCAGATACTTAAAATAAACATAGTTCATAAGCTGCTAGCCAATTATCTGTTCAAAACAGATTCTTCTGAGTAATCACCCCTTCTTATTGACTTTTTAATGGATCTGAAAAAATTGGAAAAATTCCTGCCTTGCACCAAAAGAGAAAAGCCAGCTGTTAAAACTGTGGTATTGCTGAGGCAAAACAAAATAAAATGAACAAACAGGACTGTCAAGTGCATTGAAACATTGTAGTGTCACTGCTATAGGGCAAAATTAAGAGATATTAGTGACTCAAAGCTACCCCAACAATTTCAAAAAAAAAAAAAAAAAAAAAAGGTAATATTTACCATCCAAGAAAAGCTACCATTACAGAAATAAAGTTAAGACACTAGTAAAATGCCAAACTTTCAGGATGTTTAAACATCATAGCAACAACACCACCTAGAGCAGTAATGTTCACAATTAGTAACAAAACCTCCAGGCTCTAATTCTATTTACAGAATGCTGGGGGGATGTTCATTTGTATCCTGATGCATTAAAAGATTTTGTCCCCAAGTTAAGGATAGGATTTAAAAAATGGGAAGGACTGTCCTAGCTAATGACAACAGTACTGAGGTCCCAGGGAGTTTGATCCAGACTGCCTTTGTCAAGGGGCAGCCTCTCTGAGAAGATAAGGGTGAAAGTCAAAGCACATTAGCAGCCATCTAACCTCTCAGTAGTTTCCTGGAAACTTCCCAACAGAAAAACGATAGAAACTGGCCTTGCAAAATTGAGATGTAGAAACCAATCCAACCCTGTGTAACTCATCTTCTCCAAAGATCTTTAGGGAAGTACTCCCCAGGGAGTACCTGTTCCCTCAGGATGGCCAACTTTGTTGAAGAAAAGTCTTCTAAAGTTTTAAGAACTTAGCAACAATGAAATACAAACAATATTTACACAAAATTTCCTTCTCGTTGCTCCTAAACTACCCTATTTCTCAAGGATTAAGTCATAATCAAAATTCTCTACTTCAAACCCTTTTATTTCATTGCTGTTATTTCAGGGAATGCAACTTTTAAAAATTATCTTTACAAATAACAGCCTTTCAAGTCTTTTAATTAGGTGGTGGTGGTGACCTCAGATTTTATCTGAAAACCTAATACCATACTTAGTCATCATGCAAGGGCATAAATTATAATGTGTAAGCCAAAGCTATGCCAAAACTCCTACTGAGAATTTACTCCATGTCTCATGTCCCAAGGAAGCACTGGCTTTTGATGGAAGGGACAACCTTAGTAATTACTGTAGAAGGTGAAGACATGAATGGTTTACAGATGAAACCAAAGCATTTAACTTACTGCTGTCACAGATTTGGTTGCAGCAACATCTACTTCTGAGCTAGAAAATACTTCTCTAAGTTACATTATCTTCTCCATCCAGGATGGTGCTGGCCAGAACAAGAGTGTCACTTCCCTTTCTGTCAAATGAAATGGGCTAGGCAGACTCTACTGATGTATTTGCAGGCCTGTTTCTCCTGTTGCTTCACTGGCCCTGAATGGAATAAGAGAACTGGGAAGGAAATATGGCTTCATCCTAGTTGCCTCAAGACATGGTCTAATCTCTGGACAAAATAATCATTTAACCTGAAGCCACTGAAAAGACAGGGTCTCTGCTTCAGCAAAACAGAACCACATCTGCTCAAAGCCTGAACTTGACACAGCTCTATTTTGTGTTCCAAAAATTTTAGGTTAGCCCAACCTGCCACTCTTAATTACTGAGAAAAGGATCTGAAGCATGATCAGCCAGAGCCAACAGACTGGTTTGCCTGCTTACATCCTCTGCTGATGAGAAATCTTCTGTCTCCATCATCTTGACAAAACAGATGAGAAAATCGAATAAAGTGTGCAGAAATTCTAAAAAAGATCCCAAACACGCCAATGTCGTCTCAGTCATACTGCTCTCCAGTGACCATGATAGTGAAACTGTAGAGGCAGAGAATATGAACAGAAGGAGCCAGGATGAGTTTTATTAATTGCAGATTTCCTTGTCAAGAAACAACAACAAAACACCTACCCACATGTTTGCACCAACAGTCCTGCCAAACCAAAGTTGCTTAGACCCAAATAACTTTGCCTTTTGGACTGAAATGATCCATTTGCCTCCTTTGGTTAGGTATTTAAATTCAAATCCATTAACATGCTCTTCAGTACCTAAATTCCATTATTATGTCACTTCACTGTGGACTTGTAAAACTCTGAATTTTCCCTAATTAAGTCTTACTTGGAAGAATCTAATTTACAGTAGCTTCCTTGTACTCAAACAGACATTTTCTTACTGATTTCAGTGACTAGATTGAAATAATGTTAGGTAAGATGCAAGGCAAAATTTTAGTGGGGATGGGATTGGTGAAACGAATACTTTGCTAAACATGTTCATGGCATGGAAGGAACGTGAATGAGCAAGCATCTAGTAGCTCACTTGTCACTAATGTAATAATTATGAGTCCTCTGGCTGTACTTGAGATACTTTCCTGTGTCTGGCATGATCCTAAACATTTTAAAATTTTACCTAGTCATCTTCAATGATCCATTGCAATATATGAACTTACCTTTAATTACCATGAAATCTTCTGTACCACTTTCAAGATAAACTCTGTCTTTTTCCATAACTTAATTTTTTGAACATCCTCTTAAAAGCAACAGTAGCATTTCTGCAATGTATTCTAAACAAAACACTGAGTCAGCCATATAATCTCTACCATGAACTTTTCCTGCATGTTTATCTCCATCTGCTGCAAGATGTGCTCAAGAGTACATAGGAAGGCTACAGCTTAACAGATTCCAAGTCAACTTAGGTCCACCTAAATGAATACACCCAACAAGAAATGAGTATTTGACAATTAGGTTGTGGCTATGACTTCATCCTTACACATCCAGAAGAAATGGCTGAAAATGCTTGAGGTTTTCCCACCAAGTGTTCAAAGACACAAGCAGACCTTCACAGTTGGGGGGGGGGGATTTTGCCTAAACTCCCCCAAAGGAAGACCATTTTAGAACATGAGAATTTGCAAGGGAAATGATATATTAGAATTCTACTGAGACAGGGGTCAAACACACAAACTGGAGTTAAAAGTCAAAGACACATTGCTTGCTTGTTTCCATAACATTTCTTTGCTTCCTTCTTTTTGTTTTATTTGGGAGGAATTATCTGCAAACATCTATAAAGCTGTATCATTACTGCACTTCAAATTTTCCTCTGAGAGCGAGGGCTAAAACTTTCCCACCTTCCATCCATACACCAGTCTTCTATCTAAACCACAGCCTACCTGTATTTCTCAACTGTAATCCAAAAAACAAAGAGAACTTAAGTTAAAGTTGTTTATTATAATGACAACAAAAACAATAGTGGACCCCATATGTAAGCTTTAGGAAGTAAACACATTTTAAAAATGTGGTAATCCTTTTTTTTTTTTTTATCCCTCCTGCACTACTTATCTTCTGCAAATACTAGTGACTTCTCAAATGGCATGGAAGGGAGAGCAGAGGGGAGCATGGATCAGTTGTCTACTACTCCATTTGACAGCTAGCTTCCGAGTTGAACTGCAAACAAAAAAACCCAACTTTTCTTTAGAGAAAGAAAAAAAAGTCATCAGTACACACTTGCTATTTAGTTATCCCTTCACCTGCATGAAAATGCTTATTTTGTAAGCCTTACTGTACACAGAAAAGGCACATAGACTCTGAAAACTGAGAGCCTCTTAGACCACTTTCGGGAAAAGATTTGCTGTTAAAAGAACATTAAATGATTTCACTTCTCAAATGTAATTCTGCAGCTGTTTTTCTTGCCTTTCACCTTCTCTATAACTGTGATAAACTGAACCTATAAAAATATGATGCTTATTAAGGACAAATAATAATGGTCTTGAAAGCTACTTGGCTTTCAGCATTCTCTGCTCTACATTAAAACATTCTTTGCCATCTGACCAGAAACTAGCCACTTGGATGTATTTTGCAACTGTAATTTTTGTTTTGAAGTATCATCTTTTTGTAGGAGATTCATCATAAGATTTATTTACATTCTGGGGGGCAATCCAGGTAAACCTTACATTAGTACCCCCATGCCCCAAGAGACCTGTCTGTGAGAACCAAAGCAGCAGCAGGTCACCTACAACCAAGTTCTATTAAGCAGAAATCCAAGAAAATCATAGAAATGACCATAACAAACTTACACTGGTTAGCAAACAATATGCTAATGGGAAGAAAATACACAACTAACGAAGTAATTCTGTAGCTCCTCCCAAATAAAAACAGCACCAATTCCAATCTCCATCCACTAACAAATTAGTATTAATGCTGGTGTTACAAATTCAAGCTTAAAAACTATTCCCTCAAAGTTAAGAATGAAATTGTTCCAATTACACAGGCAGGGCAAATGAGGAGTTGTGATTGCTTTTTAATTTAAGTAAGTGTTTTTATTTCACTGCTGTTTGGGGTTAAGGGTAGTCTTAAACTAAAAAAAAGTTAAATAGCTCTCTTTTGATTGTTAGTTGAAAAATAATTAGAAGCTTCAAAATTCTTAAACTCTTCACTTACATTAGTAAAAAATATCAATACAACAACGACGACGAAACTCCAACCTCACAAACAAGTGCAAGCGCTCATTCATTAACAAGCTTGGAAGGATACTCATAAGCAAATAATTTGTATTCTACTTTCAGCCAGAATCACCATGAACTATCCTGAACTTCCAGACTGAAAAAAGCGAATTATTTCCACTGAGTCCTACTCCACCAAGAATTAGTTTGAAGAAAGCAAGTGGGACTTGCACTCCTAGAGTAGAATTTTTTTTTTTTTTTTTCAACCTTTACACAACCACTGTTTACAGCTATCACCATGGTATCTGCATTCTGGATTAAGAACATGGCTAGCATTTTACATAGCTTTTCTTCCTGCTCCAACAGTTATCTCCCTTCCCAAGTGAAAGCTGAGTAAATCTGATGAGTAAGGGAACAGAAGATGTTTTTTAAAAACCCCCACTAACCAAAGTGATGCATACTGCGCTTGAAATAAAGACCAAAAGTGTTTCTTAAAGGTACCTTAGGACTGAGCACAAGATTTCTCAGCCCCAGTAGTCATTTGCTATAAGCTAAACTGCACCTATATCACTGAGCATACTGAAGAGACCCAAACGCTGATGTGCCAGTGCGTCCCATGGGCAGCAGAAAGGCAGTTACCACAGGCTCAGATCCAAGCAATCCACTGTCTTGGTCAGAACTTCTTTGGGTGAAGCCTCTCATGCCCAAGAATAAACCAAGTTCTGATGCATTACCTGCTGTGCAAGCCTCTGGTCACTGACGTTCAGCTCTGCAGTAATGCAAGTTGTATCTGTACTATTGCACAGAAAGTGTAAGATTCTCTTCCATCAGTAGCCTATAAAACAAATTTTGTTTATGTGGCCAGGTATTTGTATTGTGCCATGTACTGTGCTGTGGGCCAACCAACTGGAAAGCAGCTTTGCAGAAAAGGACCTGGGGGTCTTCGTGGACACCAAGTTTAACAGGAGCCCTTGCAGCAAAGGTGGCTAGTGGCATCCTGGGCTGCATTAGGAGGAGCATCGCCAGCAGGTCAAGGGAGGTGATCCTCCCCCTCTGCTCAGCATTGCTGAGGCCACACCTGGAGTCCTGTGTCCAGTGCTGGGCTCCCCAGTACAAGAGAGATGTGGACATACAGGAGAGAGTCCAGCAAAGGGCCATGAAGGTGATGAAGGGACTGGAGCACCTCACATAGAAAAGGCTGAGAGAGCTGGGACTGTTTAGCCTGGAGAAGAGAAGGCTCAGGGGAATCTCATAAGTTTGTACAAATATCTGAAGGGAGGGTGCAAAGAGGATGGAGCCAGGCTCTTTCCAGTGGTGCCCAGTGACAGGACAAAGTGAAACACAGGAGGTTCCTCCTGAACATAAGGAAACACTTTTTTCCTGTTAGAGTGAAATCCTTACCAGCCTTCCAGGCCATGGCTTTAAACTAGACAGAAATCTCAGGAAGGAGTCAGATAAAAAAGTTGATTCCTAAAGAGTTTGCATGTATTACCCTATCAGTTTGATAAGTATGCCTGTCAATATTCTTCAATCTTGACTGAGAGGTCAAAATCCCAGAAACAGAACTAGTTTTCTCCCTGGATTAACTCTGGGGGGAAAAAAACAAACAAACAAACAAAACCACAAAAAACACACCCCACAAACACACACCACACACAACCAACCACCCACAAAACAACACACCACACAAAACACCACCACCAAACAAAACCAAGGAGACAATAAGGCCTAAACTATATTGATGACTATCCAAAAATTCTAAAGCTTAAATTCAGCTGCCAGCAAACACACAATCAGAAGTGGTTAATGCCTGCCAAAAGATTTGAAAAGCTCAAAAGAAAAGGGGCAGAGTTGTTTTTGTTTAAAAATCTCTTGTTAAAGCTCATTCTTCGTGGAGCAGTTATTTCTTGAAAGAAACCAGTGATGACCTGTTTTTTTTTTTTAAAAAAGACATTTTAGTGCCAACAAATACAAACATGCACCAAGTGATTAGCTGCATAACTACTGTTGAGCTATGCATTTGTCCACAGACTTAGGTATTAAGTACTCTACAAATCTGACTCCAACCATTTCTGGTTTCAGTGAAAATTAGGTTTAAGTTCTGCAATCACTTATCAGCTTTCAGTAGGTTCTACATTAGCAGTATATGCCTCACAGCACATGTAATTCATGTAAGCTCAATTTAAGGCCCATCAACACTGCCAGAGTACATGTTCTTCAACTGCAGATGTAGCCAAAGCTACGTTAGCACCAGGAATGTCCAATGACATACTGTGCAGATACGTGTCTTAGAATAACCCAGCCCCATCTTTCTACAAAGGCAATCAGGTTCTAAAACTGCAAAGGAAAAGCAAGCTATTTATTATTTAAAAAAATAAAAAAAAAGCAAGCTATTTATTATTTAGTTAGCCTTATTGCATGCAGCTCTTCACAGGATGAACCACATTTCAAGAACTGTACATGCCCCTTGAAAAAGGTTTAAGACTTTTTATACAGAGTTTCAAAAACACAATCCATAATAGATCAGTTCTTTCTCTTACTGTATTTAATTATCACAAACTACAAAGAACCCAACCAAGCCCCAACGAGGGTCATGGGCAAGAGACTTCATCCCATTATTCATTTGCAACAGATGAAGAACACAGTATAGAACAAAAATTGGGAGAGGGGGCCAGAAGAGCAGGAAAGGGAACGTGTTGATACCAGTGTCTAGTCAAAGGGAACCCAAAATAACTTACTGAGCTCCAGTAATGCTGCTCTCCATAATCTAGAAGGTGCCTTCAATAGCTGACAAAGAACTTGCCACAAGCAAGATAAAAAAAAAAAGCGTCGTCTACAATAGAGATAGGTCATTTTGGCTTGGTGGGGCCAACAGAATGATTGCCATCCATGATCTTTCTATGTCAGAGTCAGCTCAATTTTATCTCTAATACAGAAGAGCATTTTGAATGGTATAATCCACTGTATCTTTTAGCATTGATCACGCTGTGTTTTGATAGCCCTATACATAGTCAGTGAACTGTTCTAACAACAGTTTTCAAATATGCACTACGCCCTTTAAGAAAAGAATCCTAAAATCTGACAATCTCTGGCTCTTTATGGACAATATAGTTGAATAATTGCAAAGCAGAGTAATTTAAAAATGGTGTAAAGAACTTAGAAAAAAAGGTGGCTGTAACCAATTTTAAATTGCTTTCTATTGTTCAATGAACACATTGCATCTTATCCTCTGTAAAAGCAGCCTAAGCGCTCAACTCTGCTGTAACTAAGCTCAATGTCTACTACATGCAAGACATGAAACTTAGAATCACATTATTTTGTAAGATTTTATGACCGGCACAGAACTGAACAAGATAAAAAAAATACTTCAATGAGTATAATAATTTATTCTAATCAGTGAATTTAATTATTTTCATTTTCAATATTCAGTATCAGTTAAAGCTCCAAACAAAATGTTAAACACGGAAATGTTATTTTGTTTGAGATCATGTAACTCAGCTAGGTTAATACCTCTTTTCTCCAGAAAGCCTCCCAAAGTGTTCAATAGCACACACTTTAAAAGAGGTAGCACATCACATTAGAAATGCTCTTTAATTTAAAGAAGAAAGTAGTTTCTACTGTTGGTTTTAGACTGGTAGATTCATGACAGTTTATAAACCGAAGTACAAAAACATGTCTGCCAATTATGAAGGTTGTAATAAAACCTTTTGTTTTGCTCATCAAGACAAATAAATTTACTCTCAGCAAATGAACAAGCTGAATTTTGCAACATTGCCTTGCTCCATTTGTGCAAGAGTTTACTTTCTATACGTCATTTAGCCTGTACAGTGCAATTGGGCTGCTTTCTCATTATCATGCTGTTGCACTCAAGTTATTGTTCTTTGTGCCTGGAGAACTTGATTTGGTTTCTGCCAGCACAGCCCTCCCCCAACCCAGTCACACGTTAGCAGTGGCTACCCTTCCAAGCAGAACATGCATTCCTCCTTAAGAAAGTTCTCAGAGCATTGCTGCTGAGTTATAGGGTTAAATAGCAGAGTAAACAAACAACTCAAGAGTTAAAGCAGTCACAGAGCTAGATCAAGGGTTTGCCGTAATGGTTTAGATAAAAAAAAAAAGGGGGGGGGGGGGGGGGAGATGAGTAGCATTCCTTTAAGGTTTTCTAAGTAATAACACATGCAAAATAAGAGGTACTATGGCTGTGGAAGGAGTATTACAAAAGCAAGCACATCAAGATACTGGTTTATAAATGTATTGGGTTTGCGTGGCAAGGTTTTGGTAGCAGGGGGGCTACAGGGGTGGCTTCTGTAAGAAGCTGCTAGAAGCTTCCCCTATATGTGATAGAGCCAGTGCCAGCTGGCTCCAAGATGGACCCGCTGCTGGCCAAGGCCAAGCCAATCAGCAACAGTGGTAGCGCCTCTGGGATAACATATTTAAGAAGGGGAAAAAAGTTACAGGGGAGTAGCAGTTGCAGCCAGAGAGAGCGGAGTGAGAAGATGTGAGAGAAACAACTCTGCAGACACCAAGGTCAGTGAAGAAGAAGGGGGAGGAGGTGCTCCAGGCACCAGAGCAGAGATTCCCCTGCAGCCCCTGGTGAAGACCATGGTGAGGCAGGCTGTCCCCCTGCAGCCCATGGAGGTCCATGGTGGAGCAGATATCCACCTGCAGCCCCTGGAGGACCCCACACCAGAGCAGGTGGATGCCTGAAGGAGGCTGTGACCTCATGGGAAGCCCATGCTGGAGCAGGCTCCTGGCAGGACCTGCGGAGAGAGAGGAGCCCATGCTGGAGCAGGTTTGCTGGCAGGACTTGTGACCCCATGGGGGACCCATGCTGGAGCAGTCTGTTCCTGAAGGAATGCACCCTGTGGAAGGGACCCATGCTGGAGCAGTTTGTGAAGAACTGTAGCCCGTGGGAAGGACTCATGTTGGAGAAGTTCGTGAAGGACTGTCTCCCATGGGAGGGACCCCATGCTGGAGCAGGGGAAGAGTGTGAGGAGTCCTCCCCCTGAGGAGGAAGGAGTGGCAGAAACAATGTGTGATGAACTGACCCAAACCCCCATTCCCCATCCCCCTGTGCCGCTTGGGGGGAGGAGGTAGAGAACTTCGGAGTAAAGTTAAGCCCAGGAAGAAGGGAGGGGTGGGGGGAAGGTGTTTTAAGATTTGGTTTTATTTCTCATTATCCTGTTCTGGTTTGACTAGCAATAAATTAAACTAATTTTTCCCCAAGTCAAGTCTGTTTTGCCCATGACAGTAATTAGTGAGTGATCTCCCTGTCCTTATCTCGACCCATGAGCCTTTCGTTTTATTTTTTTTCTCCCCTGTCCAGTTGAGGAGGGGGAGTGATAGAGTGGCTTTGGTGGGCACCTGGCATCCAGCCAGGGTCAACCCACCACAATAAACCGCAGGGGTTGCTTATTTGAATAATGAGTATTTCCATAACACTCCCACATAATGCCGGAAAACCCAAGAGCTCCAAGAACTACAGGGTTTATTTAATCTAGTTTAACCCTAGCAACTCCCCATTCCTCACAAGACAAATCACGTGATTTGTGCAAGCACTTCCTTCCCTCTATTTTAACAGAATTATTCTCTGTGCATTACAGCATTTTTTTTTACAACCCAAAAAGCAGCAGCATACAGTTTTATTTGCTAAATATTAACATCCTTAAAGACAATAAGGTAAAAATAAATCCTTGCACTTCAGTAACACCACAGTCAGGGGAATTAAGTTTCCAGATGTGTTTCCAATTTGCACTCATGTTGCCAGCTGCCTTTACACTTGTGCTTCTGGAGAGAAAAAAGCCTTTCCCCCCTACTGAATGTCTTTGTTCTACCCAGAGGCCAGCTCACCTTACCCCTGAAAGCCTGAACTTTTGTCAGCTGTTTACACGATAAACAGCTGTGGATGTATGGAAAACCTATTACTACTGGCAGAAAATGAAAGCTGGCAAGTAGTTTCTGTGTTTATAATGGAAGAAAGTCTCCAAAACACATAAGCATTTCAATATATTATGAGAGATTTTTTCCCTCCCACACCTATTTGGTGATAGCCTTCAAAATTAGTCTGTGTAAACAGCATGATAAATGTAATTAACCTCAGAGTGCCAAAAATAGGCTATCCTCCTGCTAAGTGCTAATGTGAAATGCAAGAAGAGCAGTCGTCATCATCAGCACATAGGGTTAATGAAGGTTTTCTTATAGATCCTGTTCCTGCCTTAAATGAAACATGAGGTAGGCCACTATAAGTCTAACAGGGTAGATGTATATCAACTCTGAATGCTGTCAACAGAAGAAAAAAGTTTTTGTACCTTTCCAGGCATGCTCAAGAACTGCATAACTTTCACTGAATTGATTAAAAGCCACAGCTTCCTTTCACCTGCTATGTTTTTCACTCTAAAATAACCTGCCAATTATGGTACAGTTCCAAGTTTGATATTTTATTTCAGGCATAGCAAACTTCAAATGATGACCAAGATACAGCACATGCATACTTTATCCCATTTTCTGAGGAAATACATTTATTCCTAAATGACCAGGTTGATTAAAGCTATTTGAACTTTCAGCTGAGGTTTCTCCTTTGTGTTCCATTCACTCTCTCCACATGCATCAAATTAAAGCAGCCTTAATCAAGATGTGCCAAATTGTATTCAGAATAACCAGAATGCAAAAAGATATTAAAAATTTTGCAATCATCAGGAATATATTTCAAGTTTTTAGCAATTAAGAGTTGAAGGATTTCAAAAGGTTCACAACCACTGCATCTAATGAGGTGAATGTTACATTTTTCTTACAAATAGAAGGTCTAGATCTCAACTGTCTTTGTGGCATCTTCATAATAAACAGCACAGGGTTCAGTTTTGCTTTTGCCTTTGTCTTTTCTTCTTGTCACTACTACATGGTGGGGGGGATGGAAGAGAAGGAAATGAACTGAAACCATCATGAAGCTCAATGAGAAATACAGTGTGGACCTGTATATTCACCATATTTCATCATTCAAGATAGATTTTTCCTTCTTTTAAGGAAGCTGGTATTTCCAAAACTGACACACTGCTTTTAATGTGAATGCTTACTAAATCCAGACAACAGTCTAAGTCAAGAATAGCCACTCCTACCTGAAAATGAGTTTCATACAGGTGATTCCAGTGAAGAATATTCTGAGGCCTCCCAACAGCCAAGGTTTCAATCATTATGCACAAAAAAAAAAAACCCATAATCTTTTATTTGCTTCATTACCTGGTGCAGTGTTATTCTTGGGAAGACACTATTAAAGGGCATCTCTTAAAGACTCAGACTAGTCAATTTTGTGTCTGTTGTTTCTGCCCAAGTATTCTGAACTAAAACAGATCCAGTACTTGCATCCAGAATCTGTAACAGATTCAACTTGATGGAAGCCCATCAAATTACTTTATGCACTCTAAGTTATTCTGGGATGCATTTAGCAGAAAATGTGTGGTGAAAGTAATTTCATGAGTCCCAGCTCCTAGTTTGCACACAATTTTATTTTATCTTTAAAGATGGATACATTTAAAGAGACTGCTGGATGAACTAAACCTGCCATCTGTACAGCATAACTGTATATTGGGTTTGCATAGAAAGGTTTTGGTAGCAGGGGAGCTACAGGGGTGGCTTCTGTGAGAAGATGCCAGAAGCTTCCCCTATATGTGATAGAGCCAGTGCCAGCTGGCTCCAAGATGGACCCGCCACTGGCCAAGGCTGAGCCAATCAGTGACGGTGGTAGCGCCTCTGGGATAACATATTTAAGAAGGGGGAAAAACTGCTGTGTAACAGCAGCCAGAAGAGAGGAATGAGAATATGTGAGAGGAACAACTCTGCAGACACCAAGGTCAGTGAAGAAGGAGGGGGAGGAGGTGCTCCAGGCGCCAGAGCAGAGATTCCCCTGCAGCCCCTGGTGAAGACCATGGTGAGGCAGGCTGTCCCCCTGCAGCCCATGGAGGTCCACAGTGGAGCAGATATCCACTCTGCAGCCCATGGGGGACCCCACACCGGAGCAGGTGGATGTGCCCTGAAGGAGGCTGTGACCTCATGGGAAGCCCATGCTGGAGCAGGCTCCTGGCAGGACCTGTGACCCCGTGGAGGAGAGGAGCCCATGCTGGAGCAGGTTTGCTGGCAGGACCTGTAACCCCATGGGGGACCCACGCTGGAGCAGTCTGTTCCTGAAGGAATGCACCCTGTGGAAGGGACCCATGCTGGAGCAGTTCGTGAAGAACTGTAGCCCATGGGAAGGACTCATGTTGGAGAAGTTCCTGGAGGACTGTCTCCCATGGGAGGGACCCCATGCTGGAGCAGGGGAAGAGTGTGAGGAGGAAAGAGTGGCAGAGACAATGTGTGATGAACTGACCGAAACCCCCATTCCCTGTCTCCCTGTGCCACTTGGGGGGAGGAGGTAGAGAATTTGGGAGCAAAGTTGAGCCCGGGAAGAAGGGAGGGGTGGGGGGAAGGTGTTTTTAGATTTGTTCTTATTTCTCATTATCCTACTCTGATTTGATTGGTAATAAATTAAATTAATTTCCCCCAGTTGAGTCTGTTTTGCCCATGATGGTAATTAGTGAGTGATCTCCCTGTCCTTATCTCGACCCACAAGCCTTTCATTATATTTTCTCTCCCCTGTCCAGCTGAGGAGGGGGAGTGATAGAGCAGCTTGGTGGGCACCTGGTGTCCAGCCAAGGTCAACCCACCACAAACTGACAGGAACTCTCTGGCCTGACTTCAAATAGCACCAAAGTGGATAAAACCAAACAAACAGTTTTAATAGTAGTAGTTATCTGAACCCAGTATGACCTCTTCCTCATATCTTCAAAATTAAAATCCTGAGAGTTGTCTTAGACTTCTCTACTAGGTCAAACAACCTTGTATAACTTCACACCTACTGCAGCAACAAAAACTATGCAAAGGCATGGCTGGTAGCACATTCATCACTCTACAGAAATTGCCCTATGGACAGTCTCCCAACAGTGACTGGAGAGTAATCCACAGGACTTTACCCCTTGGTGGAAAGCAGTCAGCTGTCTTTTGGGAAGGTGCAAGATAAAGGTCCAAAGAGAGGAAATTACAGCAAGCAGCTTCTGGCCATGCACCCACAGGCAGCATTGTCACCTTCAGCTGGTGTGAAGGTATTTACGTAATGCTTCTGGAGGGCTTCGGCAAGGCTGGCGAGTGCAAGTCAGGATTCCTGAACCAGTTCTGCAAAATTCTGAACTTGTGAGCAAATCTGTATGCAAAGAACTAGGTAAGTTCTTCTGGTTTTTGGTGACAGACTGTTTTTCACTCAACCCCAGAGTTGTGATGAGAACATCCACTGAGCTGTCTGTTCCATTAAGAAACATCAATCCTACTGAGTTAAGTTCGGGCACAACTGTAGGGCACAAAAATCCCAGGCTTTTAACCCTCTTAAATGCCTTTCCAATAAAATAATGCTTTTTTACTGAGGCAAAAAAAAAAGTTTTCCCCAGATTAAAGACAAAACATACTCAGTTATGAATAAAATGCGATTTAAAATACTTTTTCTAGAGTAACCTGAATCTGTGTCATGATCTTGGATTTGTGTAAATATAATTAAAGTACACATATCCACCCATAGCAGATGAAATAATTTAAGAATTTCATGAAGATAAAGGAAGCCTACAAGCACTGCTCCTCTCCTCTTCCCCCACTCAGGTCCTGTAAGCCTTCATCCTTCCTGGGATAGTACTTCTTACACTGAATATAGCTTAGTCGAGCTTCAAAATTGAACGCTTTTGTTTTATTTGACTGTGTTTAAAGAACCTCTTGCATTACTCATGGAGATAGTTCTTTTTCCTAGTTGTTAGCTTCATGTGAGCAACAGAACTGCATATAGCTCAGTACACTGTTCTGAACAGCCAGTTTCCCCGATTGTATGTCTTCAAAACAGCAAAGAGGAAGTAGGGGTAGAAGTGGAGGGGTTAAAAGGAAGACAGCCATGAAACCAAACTAATTGGTACAAAAACTGAAGAACTGATATACCTGACTGCTCTTCATTCACTAAGTGGACAAGAGTTCAAGCTGGTACTTCTTTAACAAACCTGGCTTGCAGAAATCATGGTCAGCTCACAAAAGTATCACATTAAACACCTGTGATCAGCCTAAAACATGATTTGACAGAAAGGAGCCATCTAATTTTAGAAGACTTAGTAGTGCAGCAATGGAGCAGGAAAGATAACAGACTAACTTCACCTTCCTCAAATGAGGAAATATTTAGTTTAGAAGCCTGGATAAACATGTGCAATAAACACCACCAGCAGAGGTTAGGAAGGAAACTAGACACTTCAATTAGGGTTGGAGGTCATGCAGGCTCCTTTCCAGCAGGAGACAACCAAGAGAGGTAAAGTACCCTGCTTAAGCTCTGTACAACTTAAGGACTCTGTCTCTCACTCATGCATGCCTTAAAAGAGTCCGACAGCCACAATCCTCTAGGCAGACCTGTAGGAAGGCTCTAGGAAGTGAGCAACCCAGATCAATCCTTCCACATTGAAACAGGCTACTGTTGAAAGCAAGCCTTGTTGATAAGCTTTAATCTCCCCCAGTGCAAGCAGTTGAGAAAGCCAAAGCATCCTATCCCAGACAGGCCCACATAAAGCCCCATGAAATCTCTCTTTATGGTAAAGGGAAGCCATTTCTGCCCTGAAAATGGACTCATTCGCACTGTGAAGTGTGCAACAGGGCTCCCAATGCACTTCTTCCCTCCACCAGTTATGGGCAAGCTTAGTGCTGTGTTAGTTTGGTCCATCTGGAATAGATCACACATCTGCTTTATTCTAGTCCTGCAAACAGATCAATTCAGTAAATACACCTCGCTTACCAGAGCAGCTGTCTGTCATTTAACTTCCACACTATGCAAGTTATACAAAAGCACCAACATTCTACTCAACTGCTGTTCTACTTGGGGAAGTAGTAATGATACTGGAACCCCACAAAGCTATTTTAGACTCTCAGTGAGGTCCATATCAGAAGTACTCAGTTTACAAGCAATAAGGGGTTTTTTCCCCCTACATGCCAGCCCTACAAACTCAGCTTGAGATCTACAAGTCCTGCTCCGTCATTTCCTTCTCATGCATTACTATGAGTAATGAAGACCATGCAAGCCAACTGAAGTCTCTGCTATACCATCATGACCCTACAGCCTCCAGTGATACTGTTGAGGGGCAACCAATCAAAGCCCAAGAAACAAAGAGGAGATTCTAGCTCATTCTTAGCTATGTTGGCTCAGCAGGCCTAACCAGACAAAAAGCTATGAATGCTTACTTTAGCAACTGAAGTCAACAGCTATGAATGAAAAACAAAACATAGAACACATTATTTGGTCACCAAACAACTGTATAATAAGTGGAAAAATTGTCTCGAAAGTCTGTGTTATGTATAAGTATGCTGAAGCTCAGTACTGTCTCAAAAGAGGCAAGATATGAACTTTGAAGGCAAAAAGCACCTTTTGCAACAGCTATGCAGATACAGAGAGAAGTGAACATACACTATTGGAGTAAATAGTTAGGTATTTCCTTCCCCTTTCCTGTACTCCTAAAGTAAACATTTGTCTGGCTTTCTTTTAACCACTGGGGGAGCACGGTAGGGGGACTCATCTCTTGGTCAAGGTGTTGTAACAAGGAAAAACACTATGGATGAAGAGATGTGGAAGATGGCTCACTCATACAGGCCCAACACATATCACAGCTCAGGAAAGGCTCATGCTGCCATCTCTGGAACAATCAGGCCACCTTTTGCCAATAGTGAACTCCCAAGCACAGCAGCCATCTCCTTTCCCCAGACAGCAGTCAGAGCTTCATGATCACTTTAAGCTAGTCTAAGTGTGACTGACACAGAAATGAGTCCTACACTTCTCAGTGCCCCCCTCTTGCAATCTACTCTTCCTTGAATCAACAGTAACATTTTTTTTGGCCAATAAACCAGGTAAAATTCACCTAGCAAGATCTGAATTCATAAGCAGGCCAGTTGTCTGGCTCACCACACAGCTCCACAAACCCTGGCACAAGGTGCAAGCTTGAGGAGAACTGCAGCATCCCTTTGACAGCAGGCTGCATTTAAGCCAGCCTAAAGCAACCACGTAACTTCAGGGTGAATGACACACAGTGGTCTTCACAGTGGGTGAAGTTTGCAAATGACAATCATGAACACACTTTCCAAAATATAAGTTTATAAGCACAGCGATATGCGTTTTCTGTTCTAGGAGTTACACAATGAGGCACAGAGCAGCAAATGAGTCACAGCACAGCAAATGAGTCAGTTATTTTATTTACCATATTCATGACTAGAGTATTTCACAATGGAAAAAACATTTGTTAGGCCTGTTTCATAGTCCGTCCTTGGAGGAGTTCACCAAGTGACAAGAGGGAGCAAGCTTGCTGGAATGGGCTCCTGGAGAAGGACTCCCATGCTCACAAGGAAGTGTTACAACCACACTGTGCTGCTGTATCAGCAGCTTTCCTCATGGCAGCAGGCTTGGTCAACGAGGAATGTGCCCACTCCCTAGAAAAAGGGAGGGGGAAGAGTGATAACGCTGCTAAATTATAACTGGAAACACAGTTTCAACTTCTCTCAGAGTAAAGGTTTGTGGCTTTTGTCATTTATAATCTTTGTCAGGCAACCTAAGGTTACCAGCCTTAGAAAGAAGATAGACATCAGGCTTGTATTTTAGCTTTAAACCTGTATTTACAAAGACTGTAGACTACTGGTCTCAGCCTTTGATCAGCACACCACCTTTATGACACAATCCAGGTTTTGTAGGCCAGTAGAAGAGTCTCTGAACAGTTGACATGCACAGCTCAAGCTAATGGAGGCCCTTTCATCATAACACCAACTCCTAGTACCTGTATCACTGCACCAGCATGCCCATGTCAGGGCTAGCGAGCTGTAACCACCACGCTGGACACTGCCATTAGACACCTAGAGTACATATTGCCAACAAACCTCACAACAGCCTCCTGCTCACAAATATATTCATTCCCACAGGAAAGCAAACTAAACGAAGGCCTGGCAGTGCTTTTGTCCGTGGAAGAGGAGCTGCTCAGTGCTGAGAGCAGGGTGTGATGGCACTGAGCTCTGCAGGGAATGAGCCTGTCAAAGGTCCGTCCAACCTGTGCTGAACGTGCTGCTGGCAACTTACACTACTTGTACCCAGCTACTGATAGAAGATTAAATCGCAGGCTACCTCAGCAGCAGTCCCACCGCCAGCCCACACTGCAAATGTACTCTTCCCACTGTATTTCAAACCAGCATCAGATGATAGCAACTGCAATATAGGTGGATCTGCTTATTCCCTCACACCACATTCCCCCATCCCCAGGTTCAGAACATTCATTTCCTTACCAAGGTCACATGCAATGCTATCCCTTCCAAGCTACCTGGCCCAAAACACAGCTACAGATAACACCCCACCCCCATCTACCAATCAAGCTACATGTATGCTAGGCTAATATACAGACTTCTTTTTGCACTCTTATGCTGCTGACTCCCCCACCTCATTCACCCACGTAACTTCTGCCCGAGGTGCTTGTGTTATATCATAACACCATCTGCCCCACATCACCATCTTCTCACTCCCACTGCCAAATAACTGAGTACACTGAGGCCCTTGCCTAGAATGCGATTCTGCCATTGAGCCTTTGCTGGTTCCAGTGCAGTGCATCACACTGGGATAGCTCTCACCATGGTCCCCAGTGGAAAGCTTTTCTGGATATGCTTCAGGATTTGTATTCCTTTACCTTTCAGCACTTCTATAAATTGAAGATTCCTCTCCCAGAACTTTCGACCTTCACTGGCTTTTGTGGCTCTCCTTTTACTTCCTAAAAAAAAAATCACAGCTCAGTGTCTCATTGCACAGTCATCCTCCTCTGCTTCCTCCTTTCAGTAGATGTTTCTCAACACTTCATCTCTACTTCTTAACTTCATTTTGTTATTCAAGAAGGGTGGGGAAGATGGACCTCATAACAGGCAGGATTCACTGAAGTGCATGCTCATGATTCACATCTCTTTCCATTTATCCAGTCTAACATTGCACTCCCCATCCTTATTCCCAGGTCAGCACAACATATAGCCTTGGGGAAAAAAAAAAAAGCAAAAAAAAAAGCAAAAAAACCCCTCTCAGTTCTTCTCAAGTCTGGGTACCACAAATATTCACTACTATGGAGGGGGGAAAAAAAAAAAAAAAAAAAAAAAAGAGATAGAAAACACATACCTGCTCTTTTTGTAATACAGAATGTTTTAAAATTAAGCCTGTTGAGAATTAAGACACAATTTGACTATACCTTATAATAAAAAGAAATTCAGTTATATTCTATGATCTTATCAATGCATATTTATGAATAAATCTGTTTCAAACAGTTGTACAAAATGAAGTCAATGATTTTGTTTTACCACTGTAATGATGGAGCCTCCACCATGACCCAACAGAAATAGCTTCCGCTTCTGATAAAGTACAGTCTGACAAACACCCTTCAATTAAATAAAGTCAGCGCTTTCTGAAAAACAGAGTGTATCTGACACACAAAGGAAACATCTTATTTATAAAATTTAAATTGGGATGTAAGGTTAAAAAAGAGAGCAAGAGAACACCCACTTCATAACTTTAAACATATTTTACAATTTCAAAAGCTACATGACAGCTAAGTTACAGTTTGCCAACCTGCTTTCCATTTTGAAAGTTTTGTTTCATTTTATAGGAAAGAATCTATCAGCTTCCATGCCTTCGCTAATACCCATTGGAAGTAGACCATGAGGAGCAGTCATTCAGACTATATCCTCCTTAAATACACCTCTTCAGGGATCTACTGAGCTCTTTGACCTCTACCTTATCTCAGGCATCATCACTTGCCCACTTCTCTTTCTAGCCTCTCATCTATAAAGGTCAACTCAGCATTTTACTATCATCTCTCTTCTCTTCAAGTACATCTTATTCAATGAGCCAAACTCTTGTTTACTCCTAAACACTTCTTCACTCCTGCCACCAAACAGCCACTTACATTTATCATCTACATAACTACCTAGAAATTAAACCTGTAAATTAGTGCCAGGATACATGACAATGTAAAGTTTGATCACTGAAAACTGTCAGTAAAACTAGAGTGGTATGCTGCTTCTAAAAGTAGCACTAATCAAGTTATTCTCAGCTTCCTTATCCCATCAGACTGCCAAGGCATCTGTTACATCAAGTCCCATTCCTAGTCACTGCCTACCATTCATGCATTAGTAGCACATTTAGCTGAAGTCACCTCTATAAATTCATGCATTTAGATTTGACCAAGAAAGCTGCATGATGGTGCTCTCGCATATCATGGCTTGCAATAACAAAGAGCTAAAAAACAGTTACACATTTTATGTCATCCTCATCCCTCTGCTCTAGAAGAAGCAAAATTGAAGTTTCATGCTTTATGTAATATAGCTACACTAAATCCATACACAGAATATAATGGACTGATATTTTATCCCCAAGACACTAATTGTAGTCAGTTTGCAAGGTTTCAGTTTACAACCTAAATCAATGGAGGAACTGAGACTCATTTTGCATGTACAACAGCAGTACAGCCAGTTGTCATTGGTCATAACACAGTATTTCAGAATAAAAGCATTCCAGGTTTCCTTCCTTTAGCTAATATATTAAACAATTCATTTAGACTATTGATTTTTCCCTGTTCTTGAACTTTTACAAATCGGCAGACTCAGCAGAATTGTCTTGAAGAAGCACAAGCCATGCTTAATGTGGTCACTGAGGCCAGCTTTGTAAATATGCAAACGAGTGTTTTACTAAGACTACTTTTTCACCTTCCCAAAGCAGTGTACTGTATTCCTCAAACATGAGAGGGAAAATAAGTGCTTCATTGAAGCAACTGCTGTGCAAGTAATCAATAGCTTACTGTAAGGTTCTTCACACAACTTTGCTGACTAGCTCATGTTTTCCAGAAGATTATCTGTAGACTTTTTTGTTAATGAATTCTTAACACAGTCATTTTATCTGCCATCCTTTCATGGCCAAAACTGCAGGTAAGTGGCAAAAACGACCAGCCCCTAAGCATATGAAATCCTGAAGACCATACTATCTGCATTTATTTATACTTTCCATAAATGCACTATCAATACCATCATTAATCACTGAATATGGATTGGTGCTCTATGAGCTTTAGGCCAGTCAAAATATCAAAGCTGAATGTAGAAAATAAATATTTATAAAGCTCACCAGCTGGCTCTTGACAAGGGTAAGCTAGAAGCTGATTTGCTGAAGAGAGTTTGTGCTGCCACTATGCCTTGCACACATAGCTGAACACTGGTATGCAGAGAGAATACAAGCCACTAGTATAAAATAAGAAAGAGTCAAACTTTAAGCATAAGGAAACAAACCCAAGAGAGCCAGTGCTGGTAAAAGCCTTTAACCCAAAACCTTGCTTTTAACACAAGTTTAAAAATACAAAAATAATTAGAATACATGCAAACTTGATCCTCTGCTGTATTACAGATTGTAAATTTGTCTCACACTTTATAAAACAGTTTATCCAATTTTAAGTGCCTCAATGGTCGAATGTTCTTTATTTCATTAGTCAGTATAAATTAAACATTGTAGTCAGCTGCACAATTCCTGCATAGTTCCTGCACTGTATCTGCATTACTACCCAGCTGTCAGTAACCAGTTAGCAGTTAAACTTGGCATGCGTACAAAGTGTCTCACTTCTTACAAGTCATACAACTATGCAACATTTGATTTTCCCAGCCTTTAAAAAGATCATTTGAATGTCAATAACTTTGTCCAAAACAAAAATAGACAAAGATATATATTAATGCCTACTTCTGTGAAATTTCTGACTATAGTGCCATTCCCCCCCTTATTTTTCCAACAATCCCTTAATGTATTAAAGGTCTGACACCAATTAACAATGAAAGATGACTTATGTAAACATACAGATTGTTAAATAAAGCAGGACAAAAGGTAAGTCACCTGAATTTTTAGCACATTAATTCAGTAAATGAGCTTCTGATTTATCTGATCAGCTAGTTCTACTAGTGTGAATTTAAGCTTACTGACAAGTTTTACTGCATCCTTCGAATTAACGTCAGACCTTCTCAGCCATTGCCCATGCATTTCCAAAGCAAAAGTTTCCAGATATTTCAAGACTGTCAAATGTACTCACTTGCAACAAGGAGTAGAGGGTTAGAGTAAAAAAATAGATAAATAAAAAAGATTAAGCTCTCCTTTTTAAAGTATGTGACAGTGCACATCAGAATTATCTTAAAATATACTTCAAACGCAGTTAAAGATTCCCCTCTTTCACACTATTTTTCATTTTTCAGAAGGGTTTAATAAAGCATTGGTAAAAAGCCCACATTAGGAGACACTTCAGTCTATTTCTGATTTGACACAATTCATTAAAGTATTTTGTACAACTGCTCAGCTCCTACAGCAGGCCTTTTATCAGTTCTGACTTAACCACAAAGGAATTCTCTACACTTTAGTTACTATTAGAAGGCTACACTCCTCTGGTCTGTTTACAAATTTGCAGAATTAAGTCAGAAAAAAACCCTATTTTAAGATAGTGACTTACATCACAAGTTTTCTAGACATCCTGGTCTTCAATAGTGGGGCCAAGGCAACAAAGACTGGATGCATATTACTACCTCGTCAGAGGACGGCATGGTAATGCATTGCAAGGGCATCACATAAATCATGATAACTGGCACGTAGCTAGAAGGAGAATGCAAACCAGCATACAGTACCAGCCAACACCTCTAGTGATCCAGGTCACAAAAGGTTACGAAGCCATGTCAAGAGCTGCATACATATTCAGCCGAGAGAAGCTTTTTACATAGGTAGTTTTAGATAGTAAACCAAAAGGAAAAACTGGAAGTTCAAGGAGACAGATCTCCCAGAACAAGTGCAGTTGTTGGACAGTACTCAAGTATTCACATGCTGTCAGGTTGACTATATTCCAGACAATCAGAATTTGCATTAAATCTGTACCCTTGCTGCACATGAAAGCTTTTTAAAATTTCGAATTAGTTCCTGTCTGTCGTGGTTTAACCCCAGTCAGCAGCTAAGCACCACGCAGCCGCTCCCTCACTCCCCCCCCCTCGCTCCCAGTGGGATGGAGAGGAGAATTGGGAAAAAAGGTAAAACTCATGGGTTGAGATAAGAACAGTTTAATAACTAAAGTAAAATATAATACTAACAATAATAATAATGAAATATAATAATAATAGTAATGAAAAGGACTATAACAAAAAGGGACATTCCATGGTATGGAATACCCCTTTGGCTAGTTCAGGTCAGCTGTCCTGGCTATGCTCCCTCCCAGCTTCTTGCACACCTGCTTGCTGGCAGAGCATGGGAAACTGAAAAGTCCTTGGCTTAAGATAAGCTCTACTTAGCAACAACTAAAACATCAGAGTGTTATCAACATTATTCTCACACTAAATCCAAAACACAGCACTGTACCAGCTACTAAGAAGAGAGTTAACTCTATCCCAGCCAAAACCAGGACACTGTCACAGCATATTCATAAATTAGGATAGCTTTTGTCAGTTAAAATAGTGTGGTCCTTTTTTTCTTTTTTTATTGTTTTAACGATGCAGTAAATTCTCCTACCTAATCCCCAAAGAAAACCAGCTAAAGAAAAAGTAAATTAAGGGGTGTCAGCTGCATTCCTATATTACCATAACTTTGCACTCATATTTTGTTAACTACTACAAAACTTCAGGATTTGTCTTGACATAACAACTAGATTACCTGGATAGCAGGTGACATTAAAATTGAACCCATGCAGACATATCTTATAGTGTGCCACATAATATACTTTATCCTTCACCAGTAAAAACTGCTGTACATAATATACTACTTCTCACTCTAAGTAGGGTGGGGTTTTTGGGGGTTTTTTTTTTGTTGGTGGTGGTGTTTTTTTTAATTAGAACTTTACCAGAGTCTTATGTAAGGGTTCAATTTTAACAGGTTCATTAAAAAAAGCAAACGATATGGCAAAACACTGCAACTAGCTACTGATTTAAGGAAACCAATCTGTCCAATGCTGACTTAAATTGTTTCAGCCTACCCTCCCAAACAGATTTTGCTTTTAATTAATTGTTCATCTCAAAGTTGAGTGCAGGGAGAGAGAGCACACACAAGCATCGGTTGCTGGCATGACAACTGGCTCAAATTCAAAAACTGCTATATGCCAAAACATCTGATCATATACAGAGATGGAATTGCTTTCCTAAACTGAAAGCAAGCTTTGAAAATGAAAATTGATTTCTTGGGAGCAAGGAAAGCCTTGAAATTAGGGGGAAAATGAAATGCGAGAAACATGAAAACTGACCCAAAACAAACGATGAAAAATTTTGTTAGGTCAACCCAATATAATACTTTTCTAGAAAAGAAGATTCCTTGTTTTAAAAACTGTGATGGGAAGTGATTTGCAATTCATTTTCTCCTTAAAAAAAAAAAAAGAAAATTCTAGTCCAACTGCCTGACCAATTCAGGGCTGACCAAAAGTTACAGCATGTTATTAAGGGCATTGGCCAAATGCCTCTTAAACACTGACAGGCTTGGAGCATCGACCACCTCTCTAGGAAGCCTGTTCCAGTGTTTGACCATCCTCTCGGTAAAGAAATGCTTCCTAATGTCAAGTCTGAACCTCCCCGACACAGCTGTGAACCATTCCCACACATCCTGTCACTGGATACCAGGGAGAAGAGATCAGCACCTCCCTCTCCACTTCCCCTCCTCAGGAAGCTGCAGAGAGCAATGAGGTCGCCCCTCAGCCTCCTTTTCTCCAAACTAGACAAACCCAGAGTCCTTAGCTGCTCCTCATAGGACATGCCTTCCAGGCCCTTCACCAGCTTTGTTGCCCTCCTCTGGACACATTCAAGGACCTTAACATCCTTCTTAAATTGTGGGGCCCAGAACTGCACACAGTACTCAAGGTGAGGCCACACCAATGCTAAATATAGCAGGAACAATGCCCCATGCCTGTCAGTGTTTAAAAGGCATTTGGACAATGCCCTTAATAACAATACAATTGACATTTTCATATCACCAGCTTCCACTACTATTTTTGCACAACCTTCCAAAGGAGGCTCACATAAGGTTAAAAAAAAAAAAACAAAAACAAAACACACAACTAAAGGTATTTTCAGCAGTAGGTATAACATTTGTTTGGAATGCAGTTAAGGGGTCCAGAAGCAACAGTCAACACTTCAGTTGTATTTATGCATATTTTCTTTCTTCATATTGACCCTTGCCAACATTACTCCCCTTTTGAAGCTATGCAAAAAGTTACTTTTTTTCTTTCACAACTACTCATTGAGGCCTATTCCACTGCTGAAAGCAAGCAAAGCCAAGTCCACACTGAGTGTCCTAGAAAAGATTGCATCTTTTATTTATCACCCCTTGGCTTTATTTTCACAGTGAATTCCTAGCTTAAATGTAATCAGCCAAGAAATCCTCCCTATGTGCACTCCTGTCATTCCTCATTGCTTGCAAACAGAATCAAGTGCAAGCAAAAGGGGGAAAAAAAAATAGTCTCAGCACTGCCAACCAAACTAAAAAAGCCCTACTTCTGGTTTTGCCAGTCCTGAGGAACCACAGATGCGCATCAGACCTTTGGAAAGAGAGAGAAAGCCAAAAGATTAAACTTATAAGAAAGTTAATAAAAAAAAATTTAAAACCCTTAAAAAAGAATTTTTTAAACCCTTAAAAAATTAAGAAAATTTTAAAAATTTAAAAATTTAAAAAAAAGTCTAAAGCTGAACTCCACCTAGGCAGAAGGGAAGGGCGCTTAGCCCAGGAACAGCAACAGAGCTTCCCTTCGGAAAGTAGAAGTCACGTTTGCAGGCTGCCCGCGAAGTGAAATCCGCTGCGGACAAGGCCGATGGGGAGCCCACCACCCTCCAACCCCGATCTGCAGCACCGGGACCGAGGCCGCCGCCACAACTCGGCGCGGCTCAGCCCCACACGGCGCTGCGAACAAAAGGCAAGCAGCAGCCGCAGCTGAGCCACCGCCGGGGGACGGTCCGGCCCAGCACAGGGCGGGACAGAGGGACCGGCCCCGCGGAGTCGCCGTCCCGCCCTGCTCCCCGACTGTCGAGCTGGCGGTGAGAAGCAATAGTCTCTTTTGTCTGGCTTCCCCTTTGAGGGGGACACACACACAGAAAATTGAACACAAATAAACATGAAAATGAGAACAAAGTGCCCAGTCGCCGCCGCCTCCTCCTCCTCCGCAAGGCATCGCCGC
The DNA here is from genome assembly GCF_018139145.2 of Gymnogyps californianus. NCBI lineage: Eukaryota > Metazoa > Chordata > Aves > Accipitriformes > Cathartidae > Gymnogyps > Gymnogyps californianus. Next base: position 148,728 of record NW_026114422.1, on the reverse strand, counting down.
ACGGCGATGCGCCCGACATGCCCGAGTCGCACAAAGCGCAAGCGCACCACCCCCCCGCGGAAGTTTTCCGGAGAAGCTATAAGCCCCTTCCTCGCGGGGCCACCACCGTCCCGACGGGGGGTTGATTGCAGGCGGGGAGTGGAGCCCCCTCCCCCCAGGCAGCCCCCCCGTCGGGGCGGAGGGCACCAACCTCCAGTGCCCTTTAAACGGAGGCAGGGAGGAGTTAACTAGGGGTGCCAGCTCGCAACGGGTGAAGAGCAGCGGAAGGCGGCGGCCGCCGGGTGTGGGGGCAGCGGCGGAAGCGGGGGAAGGAAGTATTATTCCAGGAGGAGGAAGAGTAACGCTTTCCTCCTCACCTCGCTGTTGTCACGCAGAGGCTCATCCCAAAGTAACTCGTGGGCCCCTCCGCGCCCGAGCTGTGGCAGCTCCCCGCCGTCACCCCGAACCGGGGGCCTTTCCCGACGCCCCCCCCCCACGGCGGCGGGGCTTGGGTGGATCGCGCCCCCACCCTCTGGCACGCCGCCGCCCTAGAAATGCCTTTGTTTGCGGCTTCCCCCACCGCACTGCACACCCGCTCCTGGGGTCTCGCACCCTCTTTTATTTCTTTATTTTGGACCGCGGTGCATCCCGCCCTCTTCCTCCGCCGGCCGCCTTCTGCTGATTCATTTCCACCGGCGGTCCCGGGGCGGGGGGGGGGGGGGGGGGGGCGCGGCGGAGGCATCTCCTCGCTATTGTGACTCGGGGTATGGCGATGACCCGGATTACCGAGGGTGGGCGCTGGGAAGGAGCAGAGCCAAACGGGATTACACACTCTGGATTACAGGGAGCGGGCACGACGCGTCGTGAGAGTTAAAGGGACAGGCGGGGGGCAGCGTGCCAGGAGACCGGGCCGGCCGCTGGCGGTGGGGGCCGTGGATGTGTCACGGAGCGGGGCGAAGGAGTTATTCCATGTTCTGGATGCGAGAAGGAGGAGACTGGCAGAGGAAGTTGCCCGGCCCGAATTACAGCCTGGGAGTGAAGGGTTCGTGCAGACCGGGCCGCGGGGGGCAGCTCCCCGGCCGCGCTGCCGGCCCCCTGAGGGGCTGCCGGGGCGCGCCAAGGAGGCGGGGTGGCTCCGGCCGCCGGGGCCACGCAGGGAGGGAGGCGGCTCCCCGGATGGCAGGCGGGTGACACGCAGGGGGAGACCCGCGGCGCCCTGCCCAGGTGGCCGCGGCCCGGCTCCGCAGCGCGGTCCCGGCCGGTGACTCACCGACTTGCAGGACATTATCGACACAGCCGCCGTCTAGCAGAGCGATGCCCCTGCGGAAAGGCAGGCGGTTCTCGTCGTCGGCGTCCGTGCCCCCACGGGCGCGGTGCCGGCGGTGGCCCCCCCGGGGGCGGCGGCGGGGTCCTCGGCGCCGGTGTTGAAGGAGGAGTACATGCAGATCTCCCTCTCGCTGCGGGGGAAGGACCAGTAGACGATCCTGCGCTGGACCGGCTCTGGGATCCGCTCGAACTGCTCCTCCACCCGCTGGAAGGGCCACTTCTCCGCCACCTTGCGAGCCGCGATGTCCAGCAGGGACTCGGGGCTCTGGGTCTTGCCGAGCGGCAGCAGCCGCAGGGCAGCGGCGGCGGCGGCAGCAGCAGCTGCTGCAGCGGCAGCGGCAGCTGCGGAGGAGGGTCCGGCGCAGAGCGCCCCGGTGCCGAGTCCGGTGCCGCCTACCCGCTGGCCCGGCCTGCACCCTGAGCTATAGCCAGGTCTGCAGCAGAGGCGCTTGGCGGGGGGAGGGAGCTGACCACGCTCCGCCATGATCGCGCTGCTTCTAAGCAGATAGCGGAAGTGGCTGTACCCTATAAACGGCACCAGGAAGGCAGCGAGCGGCCGCGAACCACCCCCTGGGTCACGCCCCCTCTTCCCTTACATGGCCGCGGGGGCGGTGCCGGCCGCCTCGCCCACGGCGGGGGGCGGAGCCTTATGCAAATCGGCGCCACAAACATAAATAGAACGGCCCGAGGAAGGCTCGTTCCGCGCGCTGGTGGGGGATGGTGTGCGCGCTCCTGGCGCGGGGACACCGTGCCGATGTGTCGCCTTTTTCTTCCCCCCCCGCTGATGTCACGCGCGCAAGCCCGAGAGCGCCTCGCACGCTTGGTGGGAAAAGGGGGCATAGCTGGCGGCGCCCCTCTCTGACACCATATAAGGAGTGGAATGCGGGGGGTGGGGCCGCTGGGGCCTCAACCCGGTTACCTCTGCTTAGGAAAGCCGGCGGGGGGCGGCAGGTGGGGAGAACCGTGTCCCGCAGCCGGAAAATACGGTAACGGCTGAGGCAGCCACCCTCGCCCACGGAAAGGCGAGGGCTGGCCCGCTTCACAGCGCCTCGCCCTGGGGAGCAGAGTGATGCTCGCCTTTTGCTGGAGCTCCGCGGAAGTTGAGAGCTGCTGGGAGGCGGCAGAGGTGCCTCGGAAGGCAGGTAGGAGGCGCCCATGGGCGGCCCCACGTGGGATGGCCTAGCCTGGGCTCCTGTCTCAGAGGTGGGCTGAAATGGGCGAAGCCGGGGTGTTGTTGTCGGGGTGCTGCTCCTCTAGGGCAGGAGCCGGGGTGGCTGACCCTACGCGTGCCCGCAATAAGCCCTTGAGGCGGCTCAGTGAGGCGCGCCCCAAATCTTTCCCTTCTATTAGAGGCACTACGGTAGCTACGGCCATTGGGCCGCGGGGTGAGCCCCTGCTCCGTGGGGTGCCCGGCGTGTGCTGGCTCGCTGGTCGCGCGCGCGCGCTGCTCCCTGGAAGCGCTGGTTGCAGCCAGGTGCGAGCTCCATGCGGCCGGCTCGCTTCGCAGATGGTCCGGCTTGGAACCGCTCTGGTAGCCCAAGGTGAGGGACTCCGTGCCACGACCCGCGGTGAGTAAATTGAACGCAATTAACGTGTTGTGTTTGCCTTGGTGTCGAAAAGGTCTGTAAAAAGGCTGGTGTCAGCTATCTGTCCCGGTTAATTTTTAGCAAGCGGTGCGGTGCATAATGCTCGCAGTTGCTGCAGAGGGTAAAGTGAGAAGGATTCTTTTTATTTTTCTGTGTTTATTAAAAACCATACCATTCGGGATCATACCGACTCCTCAAATTAAATGGCCTTCCTGGAAAAAAAAAAAAGAGAAAATGCTGATGAGCCACAGTGGCAGGCTGAGAATATAAGACTCCTGCATAGCACCGGGTAAATACCAAATGCTGCCTCTGCTTGTAGCAGGAAATTCTGTCCCTAATTACAGCCACACTGCTAATGTAAAATATTATGAAAATAATATACAATAAGGATCAGAGCTAGCAAATAAAGCTGATACCATCTTTCTTATGGAGGGAGACTTTGATGTATCATTTTAGAACAATCAGTATTTTTAATTAATTAAATCTTTTGGAACTTTAGCTTGAAAATGGCATTTTTGGCAACTTACAGTTGAAAACACTTATTCATCTTGCTTGGATTTAACAATGAACAGCACTTGATAGCATACGATGCAGAAGCCATAATTTGAGTGCCTAGTTGCTTCATTCACGAAGGCTAGTTTACCCAGCTAGACTACATTTTCCATGATGTAATGCAAGTGTTCAGCTGGGAGCTGCGAAGTCGGGAGATGGAGCCATCAGGGAATGCAGCGAAAGAATGTCAAGTGTGTCAGGTGTAAGATCTAAGTACAAATAACATCGAGTTGACTTAAAACTTAACATCTACTTTTTGTTTCCACCAAAAATCGAGACTACAGCAAAAGTTTATTTTCTAAACAGGTGATTGAAGAGCTTTGTGGAAACTGCATTTTCCATTAAAAATGGATGGGAAATTCAATGAACTGTATCAGACTTGCTGACTTTGATTTTTAAAGAAAGATCAGCAGAAAACCTGAAGATGGTTTAGAATATGCAAATATTGGCTTTTTTATATGCTAGTAAGCTCTTAGACAGTAGCGTTGATTTGTAATTTCACAGGTAGAGAATTTTTTTACATCTAGGTATAGAACTTTTTTTTGCTTTTTCTGTTGTCAGTTGCTTATACTAAGAAAATGGCTAATGGTTTTTAACTAAAGAGTTTAAACTGCAGACTACAGACAGGGACTAAACTGTGTTCTGCAGAGTTTATTTTCTGTATATACTACAAGGTGTCTTTTCTTTGGGATCGTGAGAGCTACCTTCTGGATAGGAAATGAGTATAAACTGATGCTTGTGCTTCTGGGTATAGACTGCACAAAACAGTTACTCTTGAGGTGCCAGTTTCGTAAATTCACAGATACCTTGCTGGGATATTAACTGACATCTTCATCATTTTAGGTATATATTTTACAAGTGATCTACTGGATTTATATACTTAACTCCAACTAAATTTTGGAAGTATTTGGGAGCCTGAATGCTACAGGCAAGAGATGAGGATGTAGTACTTTCTTTTACTATTAATATGGTAGTGATTTCAGTATTTCTGAGAGCAGAGAAATGGAATATGTAGAAGGTAAAAAATGAAGAACTTCATGATTGCATGTGTACGAGAGCAGAGGAAAATTATATTTAATTTTCACCCCACCACTTACTCTTTGTTAATAATTGTTCACATCTTGAAGCAATTTTTCTTCTATGTTCTTCTAGCGCTATTTCTGTTTTAAACAAAAGTCTAGCAAGTCAGTAAAAATGCTCTTCTAAATTGGATAATGGCTGTTCTTTACCAGGTCTTAGCCACCTGCTGCAATAAAAATAACACACTAATGCCACTGGAAGAATTCTTCCTGTCATAGTAAAGAAGCTTTACAGTAAAAATTGAGAAATAAGAAGAGAGAGAGATGCCAATGAAAAATAGAACTTCCATAATAAGCAGAAGTAGCCCATATGTCAGTTATCTCAACTTAGTCATTCTTCTGTCATTTCAGATCTGGGTGGAAATTATCAAATTCACTTAAGAAATCCAAGAGAAAAGCAGGTGGAAAAGCCCATAGATCCACCTTTTTTATCCATCTACTAAGCAGGAATAGCTACTTCCCATTAAGTATATGAATATTAATAGCTACACAGGATGCTGTTGAAGCTTTTTTCATTTCTGGGCTAGGGAGTACATGAAGAAGTAATGGCATCTTTGCTCTTGAAATTCTGCCATAAGCACCAGGTATGCTTCTCCTTGGGCTCCCTCTGCATTGGTGTAGCTCCATAATGGCTTGCAAATTATAATCTGAGCCTGAAGTTCTTTTGTCCTGCTAGTTATGCCCCTTGAGTTCCTTTAACTTTCTGAAAGCAAGTGGGAAGATGTGCTAATTCCCGGGAAGAAATTAAAATGCGTTAAATCCATACCTGAACTGTATTTAAATTTATAGTTAGTTTTTTCTTTCAATGGATGTTCTTCTTGTGGAAAGACCTTGCTGAGCTGAGCATTCATTTCCTCTTTTTCTGCCTCACGGTTTTGGGAGGTCTGTATTCCAGAGCTACACAGAGAGGAAGGAATAGCTGCAAAACAGCAACCTTGACTTGGTTAACTTCCTGCACGTAATCAAAGGCTATTCTATGAGCTACTTGGAAAAATACCCTTGGCCACCACTCAGTGAAATTCATTCTTAATAATGTTTCAAAGCATTAGGCCACTTGCAGTCATTTTTGCTCATTCCAGTAATACATACAGGCCTTGAGCATTCTACCAGTTATGGTAATTTAAAAGAAAGATCACATACAGCTGCACAGTTGTGTTTGTATGAAGCAAATAATGGTCTAAATGTAGAAAAATGGATTGCAGACAACCTAATGCTGGCCAACACAAGTCACCCTGGTGGTTAAAACTTATCTGGAAAGATGAGAACAAGAACAACCATTAAGAGGAGACATGGCATTTAAGCTGAACAAGAGTCCAGATTCATGCGCTGCATAAAATGTTTCTAAACGCTGGGAGGGTAGGGGGTCAGAGATGAAGAGGAAGAAACTCAGGAAGGGAGGCTAGAGGGCTCTCAGAGCTAGAGCTTTAAGAAAAAACACAAGAAAAATTACTCCAGGTGATGGCACTAAAATAATCAAATACAAAATGACTGATGGGCCTACTGAAACAGCTGAATTTAAAATGCTAAAACAAGTCCTTTTTAACCTGTTTCTTTAAGCTTTTTTAGATAACTAAGCACTTCAGTTCTTATAAGAAAGCTATAGGGTTTATGGGTTCCAAATGTATTCTGTCATTTGAAAGCTTGAAAAACACTGCTGTAGGTAAAGGTAGTGAATATCACTACACTTTGCAGTGTAGTGACTCTGGAAATTCAAATACAGGAAAAATGGATAATAGCAATGAGTGTCAATGAAGTTATCGTCTTAAGATTGATCAATGAAGAAAATAGTGTGCTTGATCAATATCTTTGGTTTTACAATGTTTTCTTAAGTGGTTTCATTCATTATGTTCAGAAACTATTTTTAATTTAAGGAGTTAAAAATGGAATGTTTGCCTTTTAGTAGCCTTTTAAATCAAATACTCTAGGATAAATATTGCCAGTTCTTTAGAGTCTCTCTATTAAAGTGAAAATAAACCAGCAGCACTGAATGAGCCCTTTCAAAGTGCAGCTTTTTATTCTAACTAAATTCCATGATGATTCCAAAACTGGAGTCAGAGGCTAGAATCTAAAAGCATTTAGGAAAATGTACTTAAAATACTAAGTGTGCTTTACCAGTATTCTACACTAATGAAAAGATACAAACATCCTAATTTGACCTAAATCCTCTTGACATTCATTTCTGTGTCCTCTGCCTTTTTGTGGCTTGATACTTGACGTATGAAGTCATTCTGAGGTGGACTGAAGGGGAGGGCGTTGTGTGTGCCAGAGTCCCAGAGCTGTGTGAATTAATGCTGCTCTGTATTTCCTCAAAGAATGAGCACATTCAGTTTACATTTATTGAAAATAGACCCTGGGAATGAATTATTTTTTCATTATAAGGAGCCTTGTGTTGGGATATCTGTTGGGACAGTTTAGCTCACTACTAAGTTACTAAGGATAAAAGCATCACTGTTACAAGTAAAATGATAATGTGAAAGTGACTTAAAATTAAACATGTTGAACTGATTTAGAAGATTCAGAATTTCAAAGTCTTGGAATAGAGGAACAAGAGTGTCTCACCTTTCTTTGGAGTTTTAACTTATTCACTTACCGTTTGCAAAAAGTCAAAAGCAGAAAATCCTGTCTCTGAGAGGAAACTAGATTTAACATCCCTTCTATAGATCCGAGTTGCAGAATTCATGAACACTCAAAGTAAAAACAGTGTTATTGCTCTCACAAGCTTTTCTAAACTTTATTTTTAAAGGATTATATTTTTTCTAATATCAAAATAAAAGCAAATTTGATGAAAACTTCATGTTTTAAAATAACTTTCTTCTAGGTATTTTTTCTCTTTACTGCAAGTGCATACACTTAATTGTGGTAAAGTAGCTGTGTAATGCAAAAAAAAAAAAAAAGAAAAAAGATTACTCAAAGCTTTATCCTCTTCTGGTCAGAAGTCCTCCACCAAAAATGTGATAGGCCAGTTCAGAAGTTAATCAATCGGTTGCAAAATGCCACCGATTGATCTACCATCATGTATAGGAACAGCTCAGCACATATAATGTACAGAAAGTGAAGTAGACTAGTGGTCTAAATGGAAACATCATTGGACTGCCCTCTTGTGGATAAGCATCCTACACTAACAGATCTCCTTTTTATCTTCTCCAGCTTCCTCCCTTTAAACTGCATTTTACTTTAGACTTCCTTGCATTAGACCAAATAGCTACTTTGCCGTGGCAGGCAACATAATAATTCTTGGGCAGAAACTCTGCGTGAAGACGGGCATGCAATCCACTAATGTAAGGAACAAAAGGCATTGCTTACCCAAATTTTCACCTATGGCAAAGAAAGAGAAACAACATATACTAAAAATTCTCAGAAGTGCATTTTCCAGGATGTTAAGTGCTGGTAGCACTTTAAGGGCTTTAAAGCAAAAAAAAAACCCCACCCAACAAAACAACCAACCAAAAAAAAAAAAAACCCAAAAAAACCCTCTTCCTCCCATTTCAAGAAGTCTGAGTCCAGATTCATTTGTGATGGTGAGGGAGCTGTACTTACAAGCGAACAGCTTAAATATGCCAAAAACTGAAGCTCCTGCCTATGTGCTAGAGATGCAGTGCGTATCTGTAGGATACCTTGTTGTTCTGGTGCATCCTTGTCTCCACCAGTGCAGCCAAGACAGCAGTGCAAGGAAGAGGAAAGTATAGCTAACTGGCCAGCAATTGCTTCGGATATTTGCCAGTCTTCTGTGAACTTCTCTGCCTTTATAAATTATAACTGAGGACCTGCAGAAAGTATGGAGGCAGAGAAAAGGCAGAGATCGTTCCTGTTTAAAAAAACTGGCATTCTTTTAAAAAGCTTGGGTACAATGTCTGCTTCCTCTAACTTAGTCATCAGTGATTGCATTTAGCAAGCTGGGGAAAGTTAGCTGGACATAAAGATTTTTTTTTTTCTTAACAGTCCGTTTTAAACTTTGATTCCTACTGGTTCTTAAATTCTTAGTTTACAAGTATTCAAACAATATTACAAACCTGCCTCTAGCTTTGCTGGGACTGAAACAGTCAGGATTTACAGACTACTCTTTTCTTGGGTTGTATCAAAGACAAACTTACAAAGTAGTGCCCTAAATATGAGGGCTTCTGTATAATTTAGACATCCTATGAAATTAGAGTCTGAGTTTTTCTCTATGGCAGAAAAATGATGCTGTGCCATCTGGTTAAGCTTCATTTAGTCAAAGAGGACTATGTACTGAGGAATAATTAATGAAGACCTAGTGTGAGGATATAACATTCTAAGGAGTTGTTTTTAATTTTCTTTCTTTTTTTTTTTTTTTTTCCAGATTTCATCTTCTGTTTGTATCTGTATAGCAGTATTTGGTGTCAACTCCATCCTTAAGCAAAGTGCCATTTAAAGGTGATGGTATTTTTGCGGGTTGGGTTTAACTAAATAAAACTTAGTTACAGTAAAACTGTACTGCTCTGTCCTGACTAATGCCCCGTAAACTTATCCATCCACTTATCTTCCTTCTTCCTATTCTTCCTGTCCTGCAGTCTTGGAAATTGTATCAGAGCTAATATCTCAAGCTAAGCCTTGTAATCAAATTCAGAAGATAGAGATAAGCTATGGTTAGAGCTCTGCAGTAAAATTTTGTCAGAGAACCCAGTACTTCCTTCTACTTCAGTAGCTTCAAAGGTTTCATTGGAATCCCTTTCTTGGAGCAGGGATTTAATTTTTTTTTCTACTGGTCTGTTGCTAAACAACATCTAACTTTTGAAGTTGTTCTGAATAGAAAGGGAGAACATTCTTCTTTTTCCTCTTTTGTGCTCCAGGGATTAAGATGAGCCAAGAGATATGCCTCTACTGCACTTCACTTGGAATAATAGTGGCACAATGTACTCTTATATTTTCGGAAAGTTAGTGCTTTGAGCCTCTTCCAGGGGGGTATTAAGAGTTGCAAGATGTTGGCAGTTTTACTACTGAAAAGGAAGGGACTCCTTGATACTTAATACTTATCCATGCTTCTTTGCTTCAATAAATTAGGCAGCTGACTCATGGGACAGCTGTCTTATTGCTAGACACTGTCCTCTGCTGGGCTGTATTGGGGTCCTTCAGAAGGAATAGATACAGGCACTGTGTGTGGTGGTGTTCAAATGCTCTAGAAGATACTGTGTCAGGCTGACTGTGGGCTTAGGCAGATGTCACCATCAGTCATCCTGTGGATGTTGTGATCCATGAGCAGGAGGGAGAGAAAACTATTCTGGTGTGTTCATGTAAAATACATTTTTTTTTTAATTTTATTTTTTATTTTTTTTAGTGGTTCCAAAAAATGGAGCCTCTGGGCAGGGACAGGTCTCAATGGAGCCTCTGAATTCATCCAGTTGTAGTGAAGATCCGATGCTATGTTACTGCTCCCCCAATCTGAGAAGAAGGAAGAATCTCTCCAGTACCCTAAGTCAGAACTGCTTCCCAGTTAGTAATTTTAATATGTGCTTCTCAGAGCTTTCTTACAGCCAGCACAAAAATCACCTTGTTCTTCTGTGGTTTCAGTGGTTCTGAGCAGCAGCAGCAAAGCCTGACAGATGCTGTCCAGTTTTCACTGTGCTCAGGGCAGCAGCACAGGCACCAAAGCTCTCTGTATGCACACTTGGACAACCAGTACTGAGTCAGTTTGCACCCTACTCTGACCTTTCTTCAATTTATCTCTGCAAACATAAAGGCTTTGATTTTTGTTTTTTAAAACAAAAGCTCATTGGCTGCAGTTGAATGGCTGCTTTTGAAGTTCTCTAGGAAAGTTAGAGATCTTTTCTTTAAAAAGAAAATAAGAAATCACTAGGATACAAGTTAGGAATGGAAAGAACTGAGGAAGAGAAGGGCAGAACTAATGCGAGTAAGATTTGAAGGATGAGTTTATAAACCCAGTCCCTTGCCAACTCTACCCTCTAAATGGCATTTACTGCCAGGGAAATTGGATCCGCTCTGGACTGATTCTAGCATCAGGAAAATCCTCCTAAAATAGCTCTGGGTCTTACAAAAATTGCAGTTTCCTATCCCAATAATTGATGCTGTGGTGACAACCTCCATCTGGTACTCATGAGTTGCAGTCACCACATCTGCTAATGGGAAGAAGGCAACTTTTTCCCTTTGCTCAGAATCTGCAATGCCTTGTCTGCAATGATGGTCCTAGGAGTGAAAAATTGTTTGCTAAGTTTGAGCACCTCTTGAAAGGGATGGTGTCCCCTATACTGGCAATTTGGAAATGAAACTGCAATCTGTTTACTCAGATCAGTCTGAGAAAGAGATAGACTGGTGGAACCATGGTCTGCCCTCCCTGAGACAGAAACAGGAACAGCCACCAGAAAAAAAACCAAGATCAAGGGGATCCTGTATCCTCCCCCTGCCAGGCTGAAGGCAGTAGCTTAAAGGAAAGGAGTGAATGGAGGCAAGTCTATGCTCAGAGCGGCAGGCGAGCCCCCTCCCTGCCTACCTTGCCTTCCCAGGTGCCTCTCTAAAACAGGTATGAGGCTCTGGATTTGGAAAGTCAGTCAATTGATGATGTGGATGATGGTCCATCTACACCAGAGGTGTTGCCAAGGTCAGAAGGGCTTACCCCCCCATCACAACCACCTCCACGAGGAAGAAAAGACAGGTTATAGTTGTAGGTGACTCCCTTCTGAGGGGAACAGAGGGTCCAATATGCCGGACAGACCCTCCTCTTAGGGAAGTCTGCTGCCTCCCTGGGGCCCAGGTTAAGGACATCACTAGGAAACTTCCTAGCCTGGTACGGCCCTCGGACTATTACCCATTATTGCTCTTCCATGTGGGTGGTGGTGAAGCTGCAACGCATAGTCCAAGGGCAATCAAAAGAGACTTCAGGGCCTTGGAATGGTTGGTAAGGGAATCTGGAGCACAGGTTGTTTTTTCCTCTATCCTTCCAGTTGCGGGCAGCAACATTGGAAGAAACAGACAGACCCAGTCTATTAATAAATGGCTCTGTGGCTGGTGTCACCACCACAATTTTGGGTTTTTCAATAATGGGATGGTCTACACGGCACCAGGCCTGCTGGCGTCAGATGGGATTCACCTTTCTCAAAGGGGGAAGAGGGATGGGGTCAGGAAGGCCAAGGCGTGGCTGGAGCTGAACTTGTAAGGGATGCAAAGAATAATAAGAAGGGCTTCCATAGGTGTCAGCCAGAAAAGGAAGGTCAAAGAAAGTGTACCCCCTCAATGAACACAACTGGCAAACTGGTAACAACAGACAAGGAGAAGGCTGAGGTAGTCAACAACATTTTTGCCTCAGTCTTCACTGGCAACCTCTCTTCCCACACCTCTCGAGTGGATGGACCTCAAGGCAGGGACTGGGGGAGCAAAGTCCCTCCCACTGTAGGAGAAGATCAGGTTCGAGACCACCTGAGGAACCTGAACATACATAAGTCTATGGGACCTGACGAGATGCATCCCAGAGTCCTGAGGGAACTGGCTGATGTCGTTGCCAAGCCACTCTCCATGACACTTGAAAAGTCATGGCAGTCAGGTGAAGTCCCCGGCGACTGGAAAAAGGGAAAAATTGCAGCCATTTTTAAAAAGGGTAGAAAGGAAGACCCTGGGAACTACCGACCTGTCAGCCTCACATCTGTGCCTGGGAAGATCATGGAAGAGATCCTCCTAGAAGCTATGCTAAGGCACATGGAGGACAGGGAGGTGATTCGAGACAGCCAGCATGGCTTCATCAAGGGCAAGTCCTGCCTGACCAACCTAGTGGCCTTCTGTGATGGAGTGACTACATCAGTGGACAAGGGAAGAGCCACGGATGTCATCTATCTGGACTTCCATCTATATGGACTTCACATAGACAGAAAAATCATTGATTCATGTGGTGTGATGCAAGGAAGCTTTTCTGTTTGGTTTATCAAACAGAAAAGTGTATTGACTGCAGTCCAAAAGTATCTGCAATGAAATATAAACTTAATACCTGGCTCTTCCATCTAGCTGACAAAGGCATAACAGGATCTGATTGCTGGATGTTGAAGCTGAACAAAATCAGACTAGAATTGAGTCGTCCAATTTTCCCTAAATAATGAGCAATTAACCATTGGAACAGTTTGATGAAAATTATAATGGGTTTTCCATTTCTAGTAGTTTTAACCTCAAGAGATGTCTTTTAAGAAAGACATATTCTAGTTGAACTCAGCAGTAGTTCAGGAAATCTCCGGGACTTCTATGACAAAACAGATCAGCCCAGATGGTCACAGTAGATGTTCTAGCCTTATCTCTGATGGGGACCAAGATGTTTTTGATTCGTCCTTCAGCTCTGCTATGGGCTTACTTCATGCTCCAGTTTTTTGCCTATGGATGCTAACAGTTGTACTGGAGCTTCAGTGCAGCTGCAGCAGTTTAAGAAAGGGCATAATCGTCTGTAAATGGTATAGTGTGGCAGGGGATCCATACTGCAGAAAAGCCTGTCCTAAAGATGTACGCAGAGGACAGCCAGCCACACATGGAATTTTAGCACTCCTTTTTCTTGTTTATTCCAGTTTCTGAGCAACAATCTTGTGAATTAACAGTGTATGTGGTGATTCTGTGCTACTATATAAGCTTGTGGCCGTATACAGAAGGTGGAATACTGTTTTGGATTAACAGTCCTAGCTCATGTATCAACTCTTGTATGCCTGCATGATTTTAAACGCACCAAGGATATGTCCATATTGACACTTGATTTTTTTTTTTTTAGCTCGTCCAAAACTTGCAACTTGCGTTTGGGCTCTTGTTTGTAAAGTGATATTTAGTCCTTCAAATAAAAAGTGCAAAAGTAATTAGTAACATTAACTTATCATTATTTACAGCAAACCAATTCCCTCTTTGTGCATAGAAAAATAAAATTATATCCTTGCCTGGCCGAAATCTTCTTTTCTGCAAGTAATAAAAAAGGCACAGATCCCTTACAATGGCTACTTCAGCCTTCTTGCAGCTTGGGACAAAACCACATTGGCAGAAGGACAATGTTCTGTCTCTGATGGCTATGAAGCCTCACCGAACTTGACCTGAATATGAACTTATACAAAAGGGACCTCTGTGCAGTGACAAGAACTTGAAAACAGAATATAATTATGTAAGAAATTTAAAATAAGTTGGGGAGCATGTTTGTATGAGATCAGCATTCCAAGTAGTCCCTAACAAGAATTGGATGTTTGTATCTCTGTTGCCACTCATTTTTCTTTATGACTGATCATCTGAATTTTCTGTTAAGCTTCCTCCAAGCTAGAACCTTATACTTTATAGCAATTCTTCTTAACAGCCTTTTGGTGCAAAGTTGGCCTTAGTATCCTATACAAGTCTCCCAAACTCTTTAATGACTTTGATACTGATGAGGAAGGGATATGTTTAAAAAAAAAAAAATAAAAAATCACAAAGGATCCCATGTTTTCCTGTCCTGTGTTGAAGAAGCTAATAAATTGCATGATCTTAAGAAATCAAGAGAAGGAAAAGCCGCAGTAGTGTCATGAAGGTAGTAGGTAGCACTGGTCACCTTATCATTGCAGCACTGACTAGGAGGGAGCTGCACTAATTGCTGCCCTTGGTATTAGTAGCTCCAGGGCTTAGCCTCTATTCAGATGAAGCAAGTTTCTCACTAAGCTCCCAGACAGTCATATTTTACTACTGAGGAGATTCTTTATTCTCTTTTAGGAGTAGTACATTCTCATCAGACTGACTTGCATGTTCTTTGTAGTTTCACTGGTCACCACTCATTGAGGAGTACATGTGATGTGTCACTACTTCCTCATCCATTTTTGAATCAGATAGTTGTTTGATTATACTTAAACAAATGTTGTGGTTTAACCCCAGTCAGCAACTAAGCACCACGCAGCCGTTTCCCCCTCCCCCTCCCAGTGGGGTGAGGAGGAGGAAAGCAAAGGAAAAAAAAAGTAAAACTCGTGGGTTGAGATAAGAACAGTTTAATAACTAAAGTAAAATATAATACTAACAATAGTAATAATGAAATATAATAATAATAGTAATGAAAAGGAATACAACAAAAAAAGGAAGGGGGGGGAAGGAAAAAAACCAGTGATGCACAATGCAATTGCTCACCACCCGCTGACCAATGCCCAGTTAGTTCCCGAACCGCGATCTGCGCCTCCCAGCCAACTCCCCCCTGTTTATATACTGGGCATGTTGTTCCATGGTATGGAATACCCCTTTGGCTAGTTCAGGTCAGCTGCCCCGGCTATGCTCCCTCCCAGCTTCTTGCACACCTGCTTGCTGGCAGAGCATGGGAGACTGAAAAGTCCTTGGCTTAAGATAAGCGCTACTTAGCAACAACTAAAACCTCAGAGTGTTATCAACATCATTCTCACACTAAATCCAAAACACAGCACTGTACCAGCTACTAAAAAGAAAGTTAACTCTGTCCCAGCCGAAACCAGGACACAAACTACTCTGGAAATCTACAGCTAAGCAAAGCATGACATTTCTAAGTAGGCCTTATGTCATAGGCCTGAATCTCTCAGGTGGGTGGTCCTACGTTTCTATGCCTTGCGAACTCCAGTTTTGGATTGCGTGCTTTTAAGAATCATCTTTAACTTTGGATCTTTGTGTGTCCCCTCCATGGTAAAGACTGCCTGGCAACTCTCACTGAGACAGGAGGCTCCGAAGTACAACTGTCATGAGACAATGGCTTAGTACCTCATGCATCCACAGTTGATTTTTGCCTTCTCCTACTGGAGTCTTGTGTCTCAGATGCTATAGTTTGTGTTGCAACAAAGTCACAAGGAGAGACCTTGCAAAGCAACTTCTCACATGCACTCAGCACAGCATTTGCTGGTCTATGCACAACTACACTTGACTATCATTTCCCCCTTTCTTATAGGCATCTGAAGAAACAAATTTTGATCTGTGGCTGTGGGGAAAGGAGGCAAAACCTCCTCCATCCTCCTTTCCCCAGTTTTGCTTTCTGTTTTTGCATTGAAGGACACTAGGCAGCATTTCTCATTTAAGATTCCTGTAGTGAGGCTGTATTTCCCATGACAGCTCAGATTCTTATCTGGTGTAAATTATCATAGTTCCAGTCGACTTCAGTGGATTTGATAATTTATACCATCTGAGGTTCTGCATCTGAAAACTCTATAATAAAAAGCAGCTGCTACTTTAATCAGAAAAATAAGTGCCTAGTATGTGTCTGAGTAGCTATCTTAATATCTGATATTCAGCTGCCAGCAGACCACCGCATACTGGAGCATTAAAGTCCTTTGTCTTGTGTCTGAGTAACTGGGATTGTGTCCTGTATTTTATCAAAAATGAAAGTTGAACAGACTGTCATAGTTCTTGACAGCAACTTTGCTGGGAGACCCAAAAGACAACATTCCCTCGGCAAAGCCCATGACCTTGGCTCTGCTAGAAGCTAGTCATATCTTTATACTGACCGTGAACATTACATATTATTATATGCAATATTTTAGAGCAGCTACTTAGGTTTGTCACTTTAATGTGTTTTAGTTTTGATTTCTATATTCATCTTCAAGCCATATGAACATTACTTGATGTTTGGTATTAATTTGAACTTGTAAAGAATATGAGATTGCACAGATATCAACTATTTATATCAAGAATATGGTAAGAATTTGTAAAATGTTTCATAGAAAACATGGTCTCTGACCTATTCCAGAATGTGATACTGTAAATAAAGTGCCTATCACTATGTTTGAAGAAAATGTGTCTTTTTTATTTACAGTTCTTGATTTAACTTTCCACACAGAACAAATCATCATTTTTATATTACTGGAGTATGTTATGCAATTTTGCCTGTAAAGAACTATTTTTTCCATAAAGCATGAAACTTTCCCCTATTACTTTAAAATTTATATACAATTGTGCTCTTTCTGTTAGTAACAACAGGGCATAGATATAAACAGCACCTTTTCTATAAATCACATTCAGTCCTGGCTCAGGCATACTCCATGACTGCTACCCAGTGGGAACACCTTTAGTGAATGACAGAAGTTTCTGTCCATACTCAAAAAACATCCTTAATAGGTCAGTGAGAAAAAGAATAAAATTTCATTCCAGCTTGTTCATCATAAATCACTGGTCTGACTGTCTTCACATCTTGCAAAGACTTTACATCCATCTAGGCCTAAAAGTAACTTTTCCTGGTATGCGTGAATAGAAGCATTGATAAATGAGAGAATACTGGATTTTAGGAGATGGAACTTTTTTCCTGCTACCCAAAGGTCATCTTTTACATCTCTAGGGCTGGTTGTTTCATGTTTCCTCTGCATCATCCCCTCCGTTTAATACCCTACTACATACTTTAAGCCCTAAACCCTCCAATTAGGGGAGGGGGGAAGTATTTTTGCTTTTTCCTCCTTTGTCAAATTTTCTTAGAGATGTGTAAACAAGAATGAGTTATGAATCACCAATCTAAAGAAACTAGATGTTTACAATCCCAAATTGTGAGAGGTATTTTGACAATATGTATCAGGTCCTACTACAGTCATGGGACTTGGTAAGGGGATCCTGGGTTAGTTGCTTTGGACAATAGCTGTAGTTGCATTACCCAACAGAGCCTAGTACATGCAAAAGGAACACATTCGCCCTTCACAAGCCTTTTGGAGGTGCAAACAGAAGCATGACAAAAATTACCTAGCTGACCTTAGGTAAATAAAACACCATCAAGTGCAGCCAAAGTGTCCTTGTCTGTAGGTTGGTGGCAAAACTTAAGCAAGGACCTCCCCAAACTTGTCTTTTCCTAACTTTTCTCGGCCTCCCAGTGTCTTTACCCTCACTGCTGTTTGACCACTGTCCACATTTGGGTGACTCCATCTTACTACAGAGGGACAATGTCCTCTGCCCATCCCAAACTGCAGCTGCTTTCCAGCTCTTATATTCCTCAGCTTCCTGCCGTCTTGTTCCCACCTAGTGGCCATGCGTGTGAAGTAATCACTAAGGGTGAGAGAAAGGGCAACAAAGACAAATAAATGTATGGAGATCATCTTCTTAGTGAGTCTGCAGGAAGCCTGAGGTGTGGTTGAACTAGTCTGGTAATGTTCTGCCCTTTGGCACTATTTTATATATACTCGGAGGAAATAATCAGAAGTACAGTCAGTTTTACATTTAGGGTATACAGATAATTTGTGCATACAATAAATATTTTGTTTATGCAGCAGGTATGTTTGAGTACAGCTTTACCCACTTCTGAGAAATTACTCTTTCTTCTGCATGTGCTTCAAAATATGCTGCTTACTTTTTGCAGTGCTACTATGGATAGATAAGTAGTGTATGTTATGTGTGGGACACAAATATGGCAACACTTGTATTATTTTACATGCTGACAAATTGATTTGAATTTATTTGCAGCTAACCAAAGCACCATATCCAAAACCTGATCTTAATTATGGATATTCGATTTTGCATTTGCTAGAACAAATAGATAGCATCTTTTGGCAGAGATGAGTTTGGATGATAAAATATAAAATGAGATGCAGCACTTGCAACTTCTCCTCAGGTCTAGCCAAAGGATGCCCCAGCCACTGAGTTATCAGTTGGCTCCAGAACCCACACAGCAAGGATAAACACCTTAGCAGCTGAGGAGGAAAGTACTTGGGCTCCAGGGGATCTTGAGAGGCAGGGAAGGGAGTCAGCATGAGCTCCTCCCACAAAGCTAGTTTTGCAGCCTGTCCTGCCTTTTTTTTAAACTGTATAAACTGGGATGTAATCAATTGCTTCTTGTTTTGCTATTCTCATCGACAGTCTTTTGAAAACTTAGTCCAAAACATTTTGCTAAGCTGAACTGGTAGGATTTCCTCTTCAGCTGTGAGAGATTTTATTCTTGTTCAAGGCCTCATTCAGGCCAGTAATGGAAATACAAAAGTTTGGAAAGGGCCACAGGACAAGGGCAAGCTTCCAGCGAGGGTCTTTGGTGAACTGCAACCCAGGAGGAGAGGACAGATCCCTGGCCCCTTTTTCTACCTTTCTTATCCTTTTCAGATCACTTCCATGTTATGTATCTCCACATGTCATCTGATTTACTAGATTTTTGTTATTCCTCCTTGCCACCTGACATCCTGACCTGCCTGGTCTCCCTTCTACAACTACAGAGCTTTATTCCTACCCTCTTCTATTGCTCCAATTTCATGTCAGTGATAGTTTATGCTGCCTTAAAAAAATGGAGAAATAACAACCTAAAAAAACCCACAGCCTTACCATTCCTGCTTTCCTTGTGATCCTGTTCTTCCCTGTTCTAGCATACTCCATTTAATCTTGGGCTAGCCTACAAAGCTTGTTTGACCAAAGTCAAACCATGCTCACTACTGCTGTTGGAACAGCTACACCTAGAGACTAGAATGATACCAATTGCCTCAGTGATATTAGCTGAGGAAAGTGATAGAGCTGCATATTGATAATCACCTCACCTCTTCTAGTTTGAGCAGTCCCTAACACAGACTCCAAATGCCCCTAGTGTTTTGGTGAAAGGTTTCAAAATCAAAGGGTCTGAAAATTGATTGTTCCTTCTCTCCTTTAAGTAGCAGTGCCATTTTAAAAAAAAGTGTACATCCTATCAGCCTGAATGGCACATGAACATCAGGCAGCAAGAGCTGGACACTGCCATGTAAGTGAAGAGAAAAAGAGAGAACAAACCCAGCTTCACAAGACCATAGCAGCTGTAATATCTCTGTCCAGGCCTATTGCTGTGTATCCAGTACAACAAGCAACCCAATGCTTTCCTCATCCTTAGGTCCTGCTGCCATCAATAATGTATACTGTATGACCCAAAATGTCACTACAGTTAAGGACAGGGCATGATATGAAAGCTGCCTTATAATAAGAAGCAAAGTTTCATTGAGAATTTGATATTATAGGAAAATAATTTTCTGAATAAAAAATATTTGCCTCATGGAAGGTTTTTATGCTTATTTAGTAATACACAGGATGTAATGTACTCTAGGTGCATAGTACATCTACCTATCCAGAATCAGACCCAGCACAGGCAAATGCAAACAACCTCCTCATAAGGTGTCATGGTTTAACCCCAGCTGGCAACTAAGCCCCACACAGCTCGCTCACTCCCCCCCAGTGGGATGGGGGAGAGAATTGGAAGAGTAAAAGTGAGAAAACTCATGGTTGAGATAAAGACAGTTTAATAAGTAAAGCAAAAGCCATGCACGCAAGCAAAGCAAAACAAGGAATTCATTCACCACTTCCCATCAGCAGGCAGGTGTTCAGCCATCTCCAGGAAAGCAGGGCTCCATCATGCGTAACAGTTACTTGGGAAGACAAAACGCCATCACTCCGAACGTCCCCCCCTTCCTTCTTCTTCCTTCAGCTTTATATGCTGAGCATGATGTCATATGGTATGGAATATCCCTTTGGTCAGTTGGGGTCAGCTGTCCTGGCTGTGTCCCCTCCCAACTTCTTGTGCACCCCCAGCCTCCTCGCTGGTGGGGTGATGGGAGAAGCAGAAAAGGCCTTGACTCTGTGTAAGCACTGCTCAGCAATAACTAAAACATCCCTGTATTATCAACACTGTTTTCAGCACAAATCCAAAACATAGCCCCATACTAGCTACTGTGAAGAAAATTAACTCTATCCCAGCCAAAACCAGCACATAAGGGAAATGCATCCATCAGATAGTGGCAGCTTTGGTAACATGAACCTTCATACACAATGAGAACATTCACAGCTTCCTTTATATATGGGTGTAAATGCACTCATCACTCATAAAAGTTCAAACCTTGTAGAAATCCTACTTACGCAAAAGAGCTTTTTGCTCCCACTCACCTTGTGGGAGTGAACTCCAATTGCGAAAACCTTTCCCTTATGTAGAAGGCATTTCCTTTGATGAGTTTTCTATTTGTTATCCTTTTATTTTCACAGTGTGTCTTCTCCTTCTTGTATTCTGAAATAGTAAATAAAAGCAGTTAATTTCTTTCCTCTTTACATTTTTTATACTGTACACAAATTTCTATTGTATCTCAGATCTGTCTCCCTCCAAACATTGAACTGTTTTCTGTCTCTTCATATGCAAGCAATGGATATTAATAATTTCCAGAACCTCTGTATTTCTATTAAGCTTTTTTAATCATGGTAGATTTTTTTTAAGTGAGGACACTCCTATTCAGAAAAAAGCATGAAAACCCTCCACACAATATCTGATCCACACTTACTGCTAGCCCTTATCTAGATAGATGGCTTTTTATTAATATCCATCTGACTTCAAGCAGGCACAATTAAAGGCTATAGCAGGAGAAATCAAGCTGAATTTACCACTACACTATTTTTTTATTAATTTTAAAGTATATTTGCAATTATTAAAATAATTTGTGTGAGACTAGCGGAATAAATAACAAATATATTAAGGACATCATTAAAATAATTTTAATTGTTAAACGTTTTCTATTAAAAGTCAGAATTGGCTAACATTCTCTCATGCAAAAATATAAGCGCTGAATGATATTGATAACACCTCTTTTTTTCCTCATAATACAACAGATTTGTATGCACATATAAATTTGTGTAGTTGTAGTCTTCCTTGCTAACATTTAGCAATGCATATATATATACACATCTGAACAGTATAATAACTGAACACATTTTGAAGAGGTAACAGTATTTCATTTGAATTTAAATGTCTTGTTTTCAATAAGCAGTTATGTTATGGAGCTAAATCAGTCAGCTTAACAACAAAGGGCACTATGCTGATGAATTATGTATGTTATCTGCATTTTCTGCCTGCTGATAATTGACAGGTATCATGGCACCTTCTACAAACTTCCTGTAATTATATGCCACATATCAAACACCGACTTATGTGTAATGGTCCTCTCCCCACACACATACACACAAAATGTTTTTATGTTTTATTTAAAGCTTACAGCATTTTTAAATTTTCTGTTTCTCTCGCTCTGGTTTCCAAGCTGCTTTGCCACTCAACACATTCAACAATGTTAAATTAATGAGTTTTCTTCAGTGTTAATTTGTCAGAGTCACTGATTCAAACTTTTGTTCCATCCTTTTTATTTGTTTTGTTTTAAAAAAATTTAGTAAGGATAAACCCATACCAAAGAAAATTTACCTTGTAATTGTTTAAGAGAAATTACCTGTAGTAAAGCAGATGTCTCAGTCTTTGATATCAACTTCCTGTCTTTACTGACAGATATATTTTAGTCATTATGTAGCAGCTTTAGGTAGTAACAGGTTAAAAAACCTAGTGTCTTAACAGAGCTGATTAAATAGCTAGTTCCTTCTTGGTAGTATGCATTTATTTCAGACTAACTCCACCATAACAAGGATACATTAATTGGGTAGCTCTGCAACTGGACTCATTAGATGCAATGTTTACTGATTAAATTTAACTACTACTAGGTATCTTAGCACACGATTCAGAATTACTTTTCTTTTAATTCAGTGTTCTGTTCCTTTGAAGGAAATTTTGCTGAGAATTATTTTAATAAACCTGTGATAATAAAGCTATAATTAAAAAAGAGTCTTTTAGTTACCTTGAAGGGCTTTTTACTTATATTGCCTTAAATACCCAAATTTATATTTTAATCTAAAAACCTACATTCAGTAAATGATACGCCTGATATATGTAAAACAGCACCACTATTATATGCAGTAGAAGAGTTCCTCACTCTTTATCATTGCATCCTTGACAGTATTCACTACCAGAGAAAGTGCATGAAACAAAGCCCCAGCATTTACAGAAAGTAATTGTGCATAAAGAAAATTAGATAAATATCTCTTTTGTTCCCATTAATTTAGACTTCATTTATCAAGTTCTTTAGAAACCAAAGCTTATATTCTTATCCTGTATCGTTGACTAAGTTGGTTCTGAGGCTCATACCTTAATGAAACAAATGATCCGATATATTGTTTCTCACTGAATTAAAATATACTATTAAACATATTTATAAAGCTCCTTTCATCAAAAAACACTTAAACTTTCAAGATATGATACCCTGGGACTCTGGTAGAAGGTGACAGCCTGTGAGCAGTCAGTGATGGCAAAGGAAATGTAATGTACTACCACCAGCTAGTAACATCCTGTGGTGGGTTGACCTTGGCTGGCCACCAGGTGCCCACCAAGCCGCTCTATCACTCCCCCTCCTCAACTGGAGAGGGGAGAGAAAATATAATGAAAGGCTCGTGGGTCGAGATAAGGACAGGGAGATCACTCAGCAATTACCATCACAGGCAAAACAGACTCGACTCGGGGAAATTAATTTAATTTATTGCCAATCAAAAGTCAGAGTAGGATAATGAGAAATAAAAAACAAATCTTAAAACATCTTCCCCCCACCCTCCCTTCTTCCCGGCTCAACTTCACTCCTGATTTCTCTACCTCCTCCCCCGAGTGGCACAGGGAGACAGGGAATGGGGGTTGCGGTCAGTTCATAAGGCGTTGTCTCTGCCGCTCCTTCCTCCTCACACTCTTCCCTTGCTCCAGCGTGGGGTCCCACCCATGGGAGACAGTCCTCCACAAACTTCTCCAACATGAGTCCTTCCCACAGGCTACAGTTCTTCACGAACTGCTCCAGCGTGGGTCCTTTTCCACAAGGTGCAGTCCTTCAGGAACAGACTGCTCCAGTGTGGGGTCCCACCCATGGGAGACAGTCCTCCACAAACTTCTCCAACATGAGTCCTTCCCACAGGCTACAGTTCTTCACGAACTGCTCCAGCGTGGGTCCTTTTCCACAAGGTGCAGTCCTTCAGGAACAGACTGCTCCAGTGTGGGTCCCCCATGGGGTCACAAGTCCTGCCAGCAAACCTGCTCCAGTGTGGGCTCCTCTCCATGGGGTTACAGGTCCTGCCAGGAGCCTGCTCCAGCATGGGCTCTCCACAGGGTCACAGATTCCTTCAGGGCACATCCACCTGCTCCTGCATGGGGTCCTCCACGGGCTGCAGGTGGATATCTGCTCCACCATGGACCTCCATGGGCTGCAGGGGGACAGCCTGCCTCACCATGGTCTTCACCACAGGCTGCAGGGGAATCTCTGCTCTGGCACCTGGAGCACCTCCTCCCCCTCCTTCTTCACTGACCTTGGTGTCTGCAGAGTTGTTTCTCTCACATATTCTCATTCCTCTCTTCTGGCTGCAGTTGTGCAGCAGTTTTTCTCCCTTTCTTAAATATGTTATCACAGAGGCGCTACCACCATTGCCGATTGGCTCGGCCTTGACCAGCAGCGGGTCCCTCTTGGAGCCGGCTGGCATTGGCTCTATCATCGGACACAGGGACAGCTTCTGGCATCTTCTCACAGAAGCCACCCCTGTAGCCCCCCTGCTACCAAAACCTTGCCACGCAAACCTAATACACATCCCCACTGAACTGAAAGACAAAATTTCAGGAAGGGGGAAAAAATAACAGAAATTTTTTTGTAAGGCATGATTTTTGGTAAAGATATCTAGATGTAGGACCTGGCTGGCTTGAGAGCTCAAAAAGCCTGAGTGTAGATAAGTAAGGTAAAAAGCAGAGTGCAGATGTTTTAGCAGTTGCTGGCAAATGCTTATATGAACAATTATCAATGACCATACATAAATCTAATTTTCAAAGACTTAGCATTCAGTTGAAGTAAACCCAAAATTCACAGGGACATGCGGAGGCATGCAACCATGATTTAAATAAAAATGATCATGATCCCTGTCTGATTTTTATTTTACATTGCCACCAATGCACCTAACTCTTCTGAAGCGGGTTTTGTTTTCTAGCTGCTGCTTATCCAGCTTAGCCTGAAGCGGCACAGATATCTCCCAGAAAGCTATCGGGTTCATTGGGTGAAGCTTTCCAGATCATCTCAGATGTATCTGAACCGCAGGAGGAACTCGGGAAAGCAAGCAGGCTGGAGTGCTTGGGGGACACAAGCCTTCCAGACGCAGAGTGTCCCAGGGACATACAGCAACCACTCTCAGAGAGGAAGTGGCAAATCAAAGACATTTCCATAAGTTGGCTTATTTAGCCTCCTAAAATGAAGGTTAAGAGAGGATTGGATTACTTATGATAAAAACAAAATGTGAATGTCTTCCACTCTGTACCCTTCTAAAGAATAATCAAACATTCAAAACAAAACAGACTCTGTGATCCCTTTTCATCTTTTAATGGTCTCCTCACCTGCCAGTCTGCTTAGCATAGTCTAATTTGTTTAGGGCTAAATAATACACCACTTTCTTCACAGGAGTGGTACATATTTAGGCAAAGTTGTTTTCCAGCCAGACTCAATAGGACAAAAATATTGACAGGCCATTGACAAGGCTGAGGATTTTCTGGAATTCTCCAAGCCAGAGACCAGCTCTCCATCACATTTTTAGTGCTATATTTCACTTTAACAAAACAAAGAGAAAAAGAAACAAGCTCCCTATCCCCAAAATGTTTCCACCCACACTAATAAATGTCCTTGTGCTGATGATGCTTAGACTAGGAATTTATGTATATTTCAAAGATGCACTTTAAGTATTTACATGTTACAACTTCCTGAGTAATACAGACTGTACTTGTCTAGAGCTGTTTCTGCAGTACATTTTTTCAACACCCAATTACTCCATACTTGCCTCAAGATAATTTGTGGAAAATTTCATGAGAACTGCATTAGCCCTGATTTCTACAAGATGTTATCAGAATCAAAACAAAAATTCATTAAATAAATATATAATATCTCTATACCAGTTTTGTGTACCACTTCTGGTTCTATACCATGCACAAGTTCCACATTTCTATTTCATCAGTATCTGTCATATTAATAAAACAATAGTCTTAAGACCCAGTAAATATGTAAAAGTGTGGAAAATGATGTTACAATACCTGTGACTTAGACATGAAAAATCTCAAAACTGTTTTGTATAAAGGAATGGAGAAAAACATTTAATAAAAACAGGAGATTATTAAAAGTATCAAATCAATTACTGTATTTCCTTACTTTTGATATCATGGACTAAACAGTGTCACAGTTCTCCGATGAGACAATGTAGGAACAGTCTGTGCTTCATTGATGCATTTCAGGTTTATTGTTATTTTTAATGTTAGAAAGGGAGAAAGAAGGAAGATGAGGCGAATCTAACAATTGTAATGATTAAAAAAATACTGCTGTTCTGGAAAGAAGAATAACGCTGTGTTCATCAGTGAGAACCTGCAAGTGAAACCAGTCTGCGCTTGCTATTCAAGCCAGACAAACAGAGATGGGACACAGCAGTTTGTTTAGGAACAGCAGCAAGGCAAGTTTAACATCATTTTAGTGTCCCTTTTAGAACTTGGAAAACCCAAAGCACAGCATTAGTATTTAAAGAATCCGTTCAGTTTTAGCAGAAAGAAGTGGGGAGAGTCCAAGCACTAGTCAAGGGCTTTGCCCAACAAGTATAAAAAGGCTAAATGTAGTGTAGAGGAAAAAGTGCCGACTGCAATGTAACTCACCCCTGGTCCTGCAGTAGGGTGGGCACCGAGGAGAAACAAGCACGCTGGGAAAGAAGAGCATGAGCAGAAATGCTTAGGGTAGTGTGAATTTGCACAAGCTGTCCAGCGGAGGCAAAGACAGGCTGGATCTCACGTTCCATCTGATTAAGATGGAACCGACACTGCTCCTTTCCAGTCATGTGTTATACATGCCCCCTCAGCACCAATGCTTGCCCAGCACGCCTCCCGGCACACTGGGTGCTGTACAACCAACCAAATGACTGTCCACATGCCTAAAACACAGTGTGAGTCCTGGAGCTACGCTGTTATCAAAGTATTAATAAAATGAAGAAGCAAGTCTGATGCGTATCGCAGCCATCCTAAGGTTTTTTTAAAAGGAGCGTGCAGAACAATTTAATTTCAGCCTTACTTCATTCAAACTTTGTTAAAAGCTCAAAAAAAGTTGCACATATATACTACAAATTTTGCCAAAAATATTCATCTTCTGGCTGGGCCAGCTGAGGGTTTGGAACATTGCGAGTAACGCAAACAAATCATAACTGAACCTATAACTACAGTGATTGAAGTTGTAACAGATACTACATAACTGTGCCAGCTGATAGCAACTAAGCAGGTGAGAAAGCTCCTGTCTGCTGTGCAAACCCTGCTCATATTGTATTCCCTTAAGTTTCCCCCCTTCACCCTCCTTTCACTAAAAACTGCTGTACCATGTCATAAATGTAGAACGTCTATAGGATAGGATAGGAGCTGGCATTTTGGTATTTGTGCAGTCTGTGACGTCCAAATTTGATCTTGTCCCACAGGCTGTTATACTACAAAACACTATAGTGACATGGTAGATTGGAGTTTGGCGTGAGTAAGGACTGCAGGATGTAGCCAGTGCCCCAGCCTGGCGTTCTCGCCTTTGCTTTGGTCCCTAGGTATGAAAAGATCTGCAAACTGGTGCAAGATAAGCATCCTTACGCAATAAAAGTATCTTACTTCTCTTTTTGGTTAGAGATTTTTAGAAGAACACTCCTCACAGAAAAAAAATATATATAGTATAAAACTAGTGCTGTAGAGATGAGAAAAGTGTTTCTTTAGTAGTTAAAAACAACAAAAACAAGTTAAATCATCCCAGAATTTAAATTCCTCCCAATTTCAGTACTTCCTGCTTTGCCTGCACTGCAGGCACTGATGCTACAGAGCAGTAGTAGCACCCATTTAGGATCAGGTATGCTTGTCTTATCTGTCATAAGCACCATCTTCTAACAACATTGAAAATTAATTAGAAAAGCTAATATACTCTGTTTTAAGAGAAAAAAAATGGTTTGGTTATCTCTGCATCACTGAAATATGAGACCCAGCCTAAGTACTCCTTTAATAAATACATTGTTTAAATATAGGTGTTCTGGTCTGAATCATATTAATCATTAATATGATTAATAGTACTCATATTAATGGATTCAGTTTTAGTGTATCAGCTTACCAACATTTCAGCAGCAAGATCTGGTCTAAATCACCAAATAATTTCCATTTGTGAACAATCAGTCAGTTTCATGATACTTAATACATAGAAAAGCTTCTTAAAGCTTTTTTCTTCTTGAGAGAGAAAGAGAAGTTCTTGACTTGGGATGGATTGTGGGGAGTCCTGATAGAAGATCCACAGGACAACAGGTATAGCTATTCTACTAAGGTTTGGCTTTTGACTTTTATTTTTTCTCCTGACAGGAGCAAAAAAGGGAGACCTGAATAATTCCCTTTTTTTTTTTTTCCCCCTGCTCAACATCAGTGTATTGGGTCTGGCTGGGATAGAGTTAACTTTCCCCATAGCAGCCCTCATAGTGCTGTGCTCTGTATTGGTAGCTAGAAAGGTGTTGATAACACACCAGTGTTTTGGCTACTGCTGAGCAGTGCTCCCACAGCATCAAGGCTGTCTCTCCAACATTGCCCCCCCCTCACTCCCAAAGGCCAGTAGGCTGGGGGTGGGCAAGATCTTGGGAGGAGACATAGCCAGAATAGCTGACCCAAACTGACCAAAGGAATATTCCACACCATATGACATCTGCTCAGCAATCAAAGCTAAGAGAAAGGAAAAGGAGAGGGGGCATTTGTTATTATGACGTTTGTCTTCCGGAGCAACCGCTATGCATACTGAAGCCCTACTTCCCAGGAAGTGGCTGGACATCGCCTGCTGATGGGAAGCAGAGAATAAATCTTTTGTTTTCCTTTGCTTCCATGTGTGACCTTTGCTTTTCTTTATTAAACTGCCTTTATCTTGACCCATGAGTTCTTTTTCATTATATTTTCTCCCCTCTGTCCTGCTGAGGAGGGGGAGTGACAGAGCAGCTTGGTGGGCACCTGGCATCCAGCCAAGGTCAATCCACCACAACCAGATCTGTTGGTAATGAAACTGAAATTCTATAAATAAAATATTAAAAAAAGATGCACAAGCTGATTGTGCATCAAGCTAGTGTTGAATCAATGCACAAGCTAGTGTTGGCATGCTTCCTATGACCCATTGTCATTTAAAAGGTTTCCTATTTAATAAACAGGTGGTGGTTGCTTTGTGCTAGATTCCAGGCCCACTTCATCTTTGGATGTTGAAACAACGTGGATATCAAGCCATGTAGGATCATAGACTCATAGAATCATTTAGGTTGGAAAAGACCCTCAAGATCATCGAGTCCAACCGTAAACCTAACACTACCAAGTCCACCACTAAACCATGTCCCTAAGCGCCACATCTACATGTCTTTTAAATACCTCCAGGGATGCTGACTCAATCACTTCCCTGGGCAGCCTGTTCCAATGCTTGACAACCCTTTCGGTGAAGAAATTTTTCCTAATATCCAATCTAAACCTCCCCTGGTGCGATGAGGCCATTTCCTCTCGTCCGATCACTTGCTACTTGGGAAAAGAGACCGACACCCACCTCGCTACAACCTCCTTTCAGGTAGTTGTAGAGAGCGATAAGGTCTCCCCTCAGCCTCCTTTTCTCCAGACTAAGCAACCCCAGTTCCCTCAGCCGCTCCTCATAAGACTTGTTCTCTAGACTTTTCACCAGCTTCATTGCCCTTCTTTGGACACTCTCCAGCACCTCAATGTCTTTCTTGTAGTGAGAGGCCCAAAACTGAACACAGTTATCCTGGTTTTGGCTGGGATAGAGTTAATTCTCTTCTTAGTAGCTGGTACAGTGCTGTGTTTTGGATTTAGTGTGAGAATGATGTTGATAACACTCTGATGTTTTAGTTGTTGCTAAGTAGCGCTTATCCTAAGTTAAGGATTTTTCAGTTTCCCATGCTCTGCCAGCAAGCAGGCGTGCAAGAAGCTGGGAGGGAGCATAGCTGGGGCAGCTGACCTGAACTAGCCAAAGGGGTATTCCATACCATGGAACGTCATGCCCAGTATATAAATGGGGGGAGTTGGCCGGGAGGGACGGATTGCTGCTGGGGCATCGGTCAGCGGGTGGTGAGCAATTCCATTGTGCATCACTGGGGTTTTTTTTCCTTTTTTTCCCCTCTTCTTTTTTTTTGTTATATTCCTTTTCATTACAATTATTATTATATTTCATTATTATTATTGTTGGTATTATATTTTACTTTAGTTATTAAACTGTTCTTATCTCAACCCACAAGTTCTACTTTCTTTCCTGATTCTCCTCCCCATCCCACTGGGAGCAGGCAGGGGGAGTGAGCGAGCGGCTGTGTGGTGCTTAGCTGCTGGCTGGGGTTAAACCACAACAACAGTATTCGAGGTGCGGCCTCACCAGTGCAGAGCACAGGGGGACGATCATTTCCCTAGTCCTGCTGGCCACACTATTTCTGATAGAAGCCAGGATGCTATTGGCCTTCTTGGCCACCTGGGCACACTGCCAGCTCATATTCAGCTGGCTGTCGACCAACACCCCCAGGTCCTTTTCTGCCAGGCAGCTTTCCAGCCACTCTTCCCCAAGCCTGTAGCGTTGCATGGGGTTGTTGTGACCCAAGTGCAGGACCCGGCACTTAGCCTTGTTGAATCTCATACAATTGGCCTCGGCCCATCGGTCCAGCCTGTCCAGATCCCTCTGTAGAGCCTTCCTACCCTCAAGCAGATCAACACTCCTGCCCAACTTGGTGTCGTCTGCAAACTTCCTGAGGGTGCACTCGATCCCCTCATCCAGATCATTGATAAAGATATTAAACAGAACTGGCCCCAATACCGAGCCCTGGGGAACACCGCTTGTGACCGGCCGCCAACTGGATTTAACTCCATTCACCACAACTCTTTGGGCCCAGCCATCCAGCTAGTTTTTTACCCAGCAAAGAGTACACCCGTCCAAGCCATGAGCAGCCAGTTTCTCCAGGAGAATGCTGTGGGAAACGGTGTCAAAGGCTTTACTAAAGTCCAGGTAAACAACATCCACAGCCTTTCCCTCAGCCACTAAGCGAGTCACCTTGTCATAGAAGGAGATCAGGTTAGTCAAGCAGGACCTGCCTTTCATAAACCCATGCTGACTGGGCCTGATCACCTGGTGATCATTCTGTACATGCCACGTGATGGCACTCAAGATGATCTGCTCCATAACCTTCCCTGGCACCGAGGTCAGGCTGACAGGCCTGTAGTTCCCTGGATCCTCCTTCCGG
This sequence comes from Gymnogyps californianus, assembly GCF_018139145.2. Taxonomy (NCBI): domain Eukaryota; kingdom Metazoa; phylum Chordata; class Aves; order Accipitriformes; family Cathartidae; genus Gymnogyps; species Gymnogyps californianus. The sequence continues at coordinate 118,232 of NW_026114422.1, read as the reverse complement.
CCCTTCTTGTAGATGGGCGTCACATTTGCTAACCTCCAGTCAACTGGGACCTCCCTGGTTAGCCAGGACTGCTGGTAAATGATGGAAAGTGGCTTGGTGAGCACTTCTGCCAGCTCCCTCAGTACCCTTGGGTGGATCCCATCCAGCCCCATAGACTTGTGTGTGTCTAAGAGGTGTAGCAGGTCACTAACCATTTCCCCTTGAATTATGGGGGCTTCATTCTGCTCCCCGTCCCTGTCTTCCAGCTCAGGGGGCTGGGTACCTGGAGAACAACTGGTCTTACTATTAAAGACTGAGGCAAAGAAGGCATTAAGTACCTCAGCCTTTTCCTCATCCTTTGTCACTCTGTTTCCCCCCGCATCCAATAAAGGATGGAGATTCTCCTTAGCCCTCCTTTTGTTGCTAATGTATTTATAGAAACATTTTTTATTGTCTTTTATGGCAGTAGCCAGATTAAGTTCTAGTTGGGCTTTGGTCCTTCTAATTTTCTCCCTGCATAACCTCACGACATCCTTGTAGTCCTCCTGAGTTGCCTGCCCCTTCTTCCAAAGGTCATAAACTCTCCTTTTTTTCCTGAGTTCCAGCCAAAGCTCTCTGGTCAGCCAGGCCGGTCGTCTTCCCCTCCAGCTCGTCTTTCGTCACATAGGGACGGCCTGCTCCTGCGCCTTTAAGATTTCCTTCTTGAAGAATGTCCAGCCTTCCTGGACTCCTTTGCCCTTCAGGACTGCCTCCCAAGGGACTCTGTCAGCCAGGCCCCTAAACAGGCCAAAGTCTGCCCTCTGGAAGTCCAAGGTAGCAGTTCTGCTAACCCCCCTCCTTACTTCTACGAGAATCAAAAACTCTATCATTTTGTGATCGCTATGCCCAAGACGGCCTCCAACCATCACATCACCCACAAGTCCTTCTCTGTTCACAAACAACAGGTCCAGCAGGGCGCCTTCCCTAGTTGGCTCACTCACCAGCTGTGTCAGGAAGTTATCATCTTCCACACACTCCAGGAACCTCCTGGACTGTTTCCTCTCTGCTGTATTGTATTTCCAGCAGACATCTGGTAAGTTGAAGTCCCCCATGAGAACAAGGGCTAGCGATCATGAGACTTCTCCCAGCTGCTTATAGAATATTTCATCTGCCTCTTCATCCTGGTTGGGTGGTCTATAACAGACTCCCACCATGATATCTGCCTTGTTGGCCTTTCCCCTGAGTCTTACCCATAAACACTTGACCCTTTCATCACCATCATCAAGCTCTAGACAGTCAAAACACTCCCTAACATACAGGGCTACCCCACTGCTCCATACTTTACAGTGCCAGAGTGTCTCAGTGTCTTTTGTCTCTCTTGCATATATATATATATTTAAGAAACAGTTATATGCTCCTTTTCTCAAGTTTGAAGATCACTGACATCCACCTAGCTGTGCAATCACAGTAGTAAATTAACAAGTGAGATTGATCTGTTTGGTGTATATGAGAAACAAGTACGTACTCTGTTGCCCCAAACAGAAATATTTTAATACTACATTTCTCACTCCATCACTTCGTGTTACCCTTCTGGAGTCCTGCTTTGCCAGAAACATGGTGGGATGCAGAGTGAGGTGTCCAGGGACCAGGGACTTCTCTTAAAGACCAAGTACACAAGCGGTTCATTCTGGAGAAAGGGAAAGCACCTATCTGCAGTGGCAAGCCAAGGATCTGAGTTCACCCCCTCTGGTGGTCTGCTGGGGCTTGCAGGGTGTACAGTATCTGGCTGCATCCCAGCACACACTGTAATCAGTCAGGGGAGAACAAGATTGGGCTTCCTTGTCCTGTCTCTTACAGGGAATTTAAACCCTATTGTTATTGCATAATATGCTATTAGAATAAGCAGTTACATTTTTTTCCTAGTGTCACATTTCTTTGCATAAATACAAATATCAGGTGCCATACATGTTGTGGCACTGGTTTATATTTGCACGGTAATTACCTAAGCAAATTACAGTGCATGAGTAAGCGGAAGGGGAATGAAGAGAGGACTCCCCACCTGTATTAAAGTTTCCCATTGCCTGCGTAACATGTATTTATCCCTGTGCTTGCCTTAGAATGGATCTTGTTGACCCAATAGCATGACACAATTATTTGGCACTATCAGTTTGCTGAGGTCCCCACATCACTGGCTATGTGGGAGCACTTGAAGTCAAGAAGCAGCTGACTGCATCCGTGACTGAAAACGCCAGCTCTCTCCGTTTCCAGCTGTTCCCTATGCATTCATCTCTCAATCTGTGAGGGTTGAATTCACAGCTTTCACCTCCCAGTGCTTATAACTGTGAGAACAGAGGTAAAGAAACCACTAGGACTACTAATTTTTTAAGCAGAGATGAGAAGATGTCCTACCTAAAAATAAGATAGTCTTCAAATCACCTCTGTTATTGGGCAAGGAGCAGAAGAGTTGGGAAGAGAGGTTTGGGGAAGAGAGGTTTGGGGAAGAGAGGTTTGGGGAAGAGAGGTTGGAGCTACACAGAATGCTTCAGTTCTTCCACTGCCACTTGGTCATTGCTGAGTTTTGTAGTGATAACAACAGGTTTGGGGCTACAGCTGAAGGTGGGTAACACTCCCAGAAAATAGCTTCAGTTGGGGGACATCTCTAAAAAGACTTCTAGCTTATTTTAATCCCAAGGTTTATGCCACTGTAAGTCATGTTGGCCAATACTAACTTAGTGTCACCAATAATGGCAGCAATGTCCATATCACAGAAAAGAGGCCTTGAATGATGATTTAGTATTTTCCCTTACAATGCTTTCAAAATTATTTTCAGCAGCATTTTACCTGCTTGAGTGCACCATTTTACATCTCTCTAGAGCTGCATCAATAAAGACCTATGTTCTACCTCTCCAAATGCCTCTCAGATATTAAAAAAAAACATAATCTACATCACAAATAGTGAACTTTTAATGTTCTCTCTTGTCACTGGCTCACTCTCACTCCAGCCAACATTAATCTCTGTTACTCTCTTGACACTGTTCTGTTATGAGGCTTAAAGTGCACCTGCTACTTCACTGTGCAGGGATAGATAAAAAAAGAGACTAAGGGGAGGAATAATAGCTCTGTAGTGAAAATAAACACAGCCTTGGATGCAGGCAGAGTCAGGATTAGCAGATACACACACTCCCAGTCACACGGCAGAAGGCAGCTTACGTGGTTGGGCTCATGCTGAGATCCTTTGCATGATCAGCATCAAAGCATTCACAATTCTGCCCCAAGTTTCACGTTTTATTTCATTTCTCAAATCTCAATTTTTTTTTTTTTCTTGATTTGGCAACGAAACTTAAAGGTGGGAATGGGGGAGCCCACAGGAGCTGTGAGGTTGTCACAGAAACTGGGGAAGTGACTAGAGCAGGTATGTGGGCAAGGGAGGGAGGCTGAGGAGCTGTGGGAGCTGGTGAAGCAGCCGAGGAAGGAGCAATGAGAAAAGCTCCAGCAGGGAAACCATAGCCAGGAAGATGGGTGGGGAGCAATGAAGAGGAGAAAGAGAGGTAACATCAAGCAGGCAGATCTACAAACCATTTGGTCTCAAATGTGCTCTGACACCCTTGCTAAGATAAGCAGAATGGTTAAATGGCTGACTATACGCCTAGGAAGGCCCAAGGTACTCTCACCATATGGTGCACGCACTCAGAATGAAAGCCTAGGGCAGTTCGTTATTAGCTTGTTCCTGTAAAACATACAAGATGCGCACTGACAAATTAATATTGCACCCTGAAGTTGGAGAATTTTCTGACTTTTAGTATTTGGTCTCTCAATCCCAACATTACTCTTACTTCTTGCGCATATACATTCAAACACGTCTAAGGAAACTTAAGCAAAACTACTACAACTTACTGAAAAGCCATATTCTCAGGTTGTCATCAGAGTGCCATATTAAATCTTTGACTTGCTTAGAAAACTAGAAATGTGTTAAAAATGCATTCAAACTTAATTAGATATGGTATTCCTGTTATAAAGGACAGACCTCAGATCGATCCGCTCACATGAAAATACCAAACGTGATATCTTTTTAAATTTTTCTTTTTTAAAAATATCCTCTTAAATGTGTTTCTTTTATCCCATCGCTTGGCATAATTAGCAATCACTGGTAGGCAGTATGCTCTGCTGTAGCTTATTTCCCTTAAAAAACAAACGAATCAGGGCCACCCATGTCTAATGGGGTTTTTTACAAAAGCAGTTTTGAGGAGTGAGGCTGTTCTCTCATCCCGTGCTCTCCCACACTCCCCCTGCTTTTCCTGCTGTGAATGTTCTTCCAAATGGTTAGGCTGGCTCTGCTTGGTGCGTCATTTGTTATCCCAGGTCTCTCCATGAATAATAGGCAACAGAGTGTAAAGTGCATAGGTTTCAAAGTGACTCCTCTTCCTTTATTAGTTACAGATGCAAGTAAGGAAATCCAGAGTCTTCCACATTAAAGCCTATACCTTCAGCAGAGCTGTTCCCATAAAACCTCCTTTGAGTCTCAGGCAAGAAGGTCAACTATTGACCAGGAAATATCAAAGCAAAATCCACACATTAAAGGAATTCACCTTCCTGGCCCAGCCAGCTCAGCATCACTGTCTTTAGGAGGCAAATCCACAAACTCAGATCTTCTTCCTCAGCAATCCTGAGCAGATCCCATTCTTGGAAGCCACCTTCTGCATATCTCCCCAGGTAAGAGGGTAAATATGTTCTCCTCTTCATGAATTTGGCAGAAAGACTCTCTGATTAGCCACTAAAGCAAGACCTCTTGACCAGGAACAGTCTATTCTCTCTTTTCTTCTGTAACTAGCTAGTTACAGATATAACTCTGTGTGCAGAGTAGATACCTCACATGTGGTGATAACAATACTTCTACCCAGCTGCCACCCCGCTGGATCCCTCCAGTCCCTTCACCATGTTAGCCCAAAGTTATGGCTAGCAGCACCAACCAAACAGGAAAAAACCCCAGTATCTAACAGTTCATTAAATTATGTGGTGAAACAGCAATAGGATTTTACGTGCAAATAAACTTTAATCAAGTGTATAATTGCTGATGCATGACCTCTGATATCTAAACCATACCTCCCGAAAACTTAATCTATGAAGGTCATGAAACCAAAAAGAAAACCCACAAAACTTGGAATGGCTTACCTTTGGGACCATCTGACACCTTCAGCCACAGTCCCTTACCCACAGGAACTCTTGTTATAGCCCTGATTGAGTTCCCCTCTGTGAGTAGTCACAGGACTGATGTATTGGAGCCACCTTTTGGATCTTATTTGCTTTCAAGCCAGCTCAGCTGGAGTTTCACCAACAGAGTGTCTAAGCCTTCATATGCCTTCATGGACCTTCCTCAGGTGCAGGTGCCCTCTCTGGGGATTATGCAGTCAATGACATAGCTGTTCCAGTTCCCAGTTTAACCCTCTGAGGACTGCATGATAGGTAGAGCATTTACAGCCTTCACAAACAAACTTTTTACCATGCAGCCACCCATTTCACTTATAGGTAAAAAACAAGAGAGTTAAGAGCTGGGCAAAAAATAATAAATGTCTTTTTTGGGATCCTCAGTACACCTAGGCAGCGTAACTCTTCCTGCTCCCCCATATTCCTGCTCACTCTTCCAGTCTGGTCATAGTGAGAACTCCTTCCCCTTTACTGGGTGTTGCCATTCTCCTTCCTCTTTTAAACTTGCTCACCAAGAGTTATTAGTAATCTGCAGCTGGTACCCTTTATTGCCCAGGCAAGACAGCTCTATTGGTTATTACCCTTAAAGGAATATCTCAGTTTCTCAGACAGTCTCCCTTTCCTGACATAAAATGGACAATTCAGGTTGCACTGAAAGCGATGGGGAGTTTGTAGAATGGAATAAAATGCACATTGCAGGGTTCCCTGGCCCACCACAGCCAGGGCTCCCTTTGCAGCCTGGGTTAGAGCCATGTGTGTTGCCTTGCCCAACATGCAGCAAAGAAAAACTGCTTGGAGAACAATCATCTGGCAGCCTGTGTGTATTCTTTGTACCACCTCTGAGGAACATGAAACTGTGTCCACATAATTAAACAAACCATGGCACATTCAGTCTTATTCTGGCCCTAAATCTCATGTTTGCCTAATTTATCTCTTAAAAATAATTATGACTACACGTTCTATTCACTGGCATATTTGTTTTGTTTTATCAAACCTGTTTTTCTTGTTACGATAGCATGTGATCCATCAACTATTTAATACAATTAAGAAAAAAACCCCAGTAACTCTGCAAGTAAGGCTGTGCACACGTTCCAAGGCTGTGATAATATTACAAGTCATGACAGCTTTGCTTTTTGAGAGAGTATCATTTTGTCAGAATGACTGGGTGTGGGTGCCTTTGGGTTAAAAATTAGTTTTGTAGGGTTTTTTGGACACAGCTTTTGATTCCCTAGCCTGCATTTTTAAGATAGGAAGGAAACTTCCTACTGCCAAATGCTGCATCTAAACATGTGACTAATTACACCAAAGACAAGCAGTGCTACCGCTGATAGGAAGAACAAGTTCTGAGAATGAACATTTCCAGGATCACCCCAGCATGTGCATATTGACAGCCTGATGGTATTTAAACTGCTTATTCTAGAAACTTTCTTCCCAAAGTTCCCTTATTAGGCAACTTGAAGTGACTGTGGTTCACTTCACTAAAGATCTGTTTGCTTTCCAATACGGTTCGGAGAAAGTAATTTTGACCCACTCATGATGACCTCCAAGATGCAGCTCTCTTGACTTGCAGTACTGCTGGATTTCCAAAATAACTGTACGTTCCATCTCATCCTAAGCTCTCTTGCATACCTGATGGATCAAGAGATATACTTCAGTGGTTTTCTCTCTGCTGAATGCATTCAGGATAGTACCTGCATAATAATTTCAAGGTCTAGCATTTGTTGTTTGAATTGATGAGGCCTTATTTAAGGTTGTGTTTCAAAAGTACATAACACTTCAGTGGTTTTGTCTCCTTTCCTTCCTGGCCTTTGCATGCCAGGTATTTTTGTCTGCTTTTCCTGCTGGCTATTGCATGCCAACTAACTTATTGCTATGGCACAGGATATACCCCATCTGTCACAAGCATTTTTTTTAACAGAGTCTAAGCTGAATGTTGAATGAATGCCTTATGTAGAGGAGTTTTAATTATTCTTCAGTCTGTGGAAGAGGGGAGTAGGGCCAGGATGAGGACGACTGGGTTGTCAGGAAGATAGCTGGAGGGAATCAGAATATATCATTACCTAAGGGAGTGGTATCCTCAGTCTTCATCTACTTTAATTCTCCCACCAGACACATCAAATGACAGTGCTGTAGGGCTTAAAAAAATTGGGGCAAAGCTGGGGCAGCAGGTGGCTGATAATGACAGCCTGTCTAAATGTCTGAGTGGCAGACAAGTGGAGAGAAAGAAGTTTGCGGTATGGGCTAGCTCAGGTGGAGTGATAATGTATTTGGTTTTTATCTGCTTTCTTTCCTGAGCAGGATTTGGCAGCTGGTTAAGCTGGCTAGCTCTACATGAGCTTCACAATGCTGTTTATTAAATTTTTTGCTAAGAAAAGTGAAATTTGGCAATATCTCAGCTTGCCCACAACTGATTGTTATTGCATGGAGCACAAGCATGAATGACTTGAATGACTCTTGCTTTATCGGCAGAAGCAAGAGGCAGCCACAGTCTGATTTCTTTCCACACCTCCTACAAGGGACCCAAGTTAGGAGTCTACTGCAGATGGAATTACTCAGGGCAAAGGAGGAGCTCTCCAGGAGAGGATGTAGCTGCAGTTCTGCCAGTCTCTCCTTCCTATGAAAAACCATGTCTATTCCATGTCTGTCTCACTATTTACACATGGAAATCTATTTCCTATTCCCTAGGCAAATCTGGCATGTGTTCCTCTAGCTCATTCAGCTCTCATGGCACGTGCATATATAGTTGGCACCATAGCCACAAGTAACCTGCAGAACCCCTGCTGATCCCACCCTGAGCCCTACGAGGCCGTGAGGTGCTGGTTCACCCAGCACAGCTAGGAGCCCTGGCACTTCCCAATGATTCTCATGGGAGATGAGGTGTCTCATCAGCTCAGGGAGATGAGGTTCCTTTCCCTGCCCAGACTCAGCAATTACAATGAGCTGGCAAGTGAGGGGTAGTATAGTGCTACCCCATCACTTTAGCATAGAAGACAATTCCTGACTTAAAAAGCTTTTCCATTTCCAGTGAAAGAGTGCAGATGAAAAGGTGAGGAGCATGCACAAGGAAGGATGGGGTTGCTCTTACTCAGCTGTGTCTATTTAAAAGTTAGGCATTTAGCTGGGGTAGTCATAAGCCTCCACCTACAGACAAAGAAGAGAAACAGGCACTTCCAGAGACACATTCATGCCATCTGAGACAGATATCTAAAGAGAGCACCTCTGGCAGGTGATTCATCCCATCTAGCACTTTCTCCACAGACTAGAGAGGGAGTCTAGACAACTGGGTGTCTAACCTTCAGATGGCAAAAATTAGATGAGTTCAATGCAATATAGATAAAAATAAACATGGGGCATGAGAGTTTCCTTTGGATAGCATCCCCCAGCTGTTCTTCTACAAAGTTAATGTTGTTGATTTTTTCTTTTTTAATGTTAACTCTTATCTGAAGCCAAATATTTATTTAGTAACTAAACAGGTCAAACCAGCTATTATAGATCTGCCTGTTGATTAGCAGCAGTTTTGTTACCACATAAGACAATTAATACACCATTCCCATACTGTGCCATGGTAGCCTTTTAATCAAAGTCTATCACAGGTATCATAGAGCCCATGACATCCCAGGGGAAGACTCTCAAAGGTTTCTGTCTTCCACTCCCTGCTGTCTAAGCAGACAGCAAAGAGTTGCTCAGATGTAAAGGTGGCTGACCTTATATAAATATACAGTGTATAGTATATAGACTGTCTGAACTTACCCACCACTCCAGATTTCCAAATTACTTATCTGTGATGGTAGTCAGCAAGTAATTCCTTACCAATAAACTGTTTGCAAAAAGCTCACTGCCAATAGTCCTAATTTCTGCTCTCTTGGTTACACATCAGGTGACACTGCATCTATTCCCTGAATAGATGCAAGAACACACACAGAGTAAGATCTGCATTTCTTTCCTGGTCTAGGACTACAATGAACTAATGTCATGCAAAGACCAAAAAGCAAAACAAAGAGCAAAATGACATATCCTTCCCTAAACACCTTACAATCTTAATATAAAAAAGAGACAATAAGCAGGCACAGAGGGGAGTACAAGAAAAATGGCAGTAACAGACAGCTTGTCAGGCAGTACACATTGCACATCTGCAGCCTGGCTTATTCAGGCCTCTGCAAAGGTCATGGAAGAAAAGAGCTTGATGGAGACAAGCTGGCATTCTGCAGAGGCTTGCAGCAAGCTCCAGAACACCAGGCCAACATGGGCTTTCTCAAAGCCAAACATGAAGTTCTCTACTCCTTCAGAGAAAGAAGGAGAAGGTTCAGCCGAGTGATTCCAAAATGGCATCTTTTGTTGCCCAGAGTAAGACTTTCAATTCTCTGCAAAGGACAGAATTTAAAACATATCCTTCTCTCCTTGGCAGTGCTATTTCCCAGCTTTGGCAGCTCCCCATTCAGCTGCCTTCCACAAATCCCACTCCAAGGTGCCAAATTTCCAGCATACTCATGGATCAGATTTGAATGTTAGAAATGCCATTGGGTGCCTACAACTCAGGAACTATGACCTTCAGCATTATAACGTCCAAGTCTCTTTTTGGCTATAGACCAAAGACATTGAAGGGCCTTATAAAAAGAGAAATAGAGAGGCTGTTCACATATATTTTAGCTAGCAATAGGACATCTCTTTTTAGGCTGCCTCAGATCACGCCCTGCCAGTTTCCAATCTGTAGCACACTGGATGCTAAGTTCACCCCTTTCTAAAGAAAAGAAAAAAAGACTCCAGTTTTACAAGATCCATAGGGCAGGTGCTACATTAAGAACAAGGGCCAAAGCTATACAGAATTCAAACGAGCCATACTGCTGAGTGCAACGGACCCTGGAAGACTCCCTTACAGGAGACCACTGCTGAAACAGTGCAGTTTAGGTTTGGAGAGGAAAGGCATTAGGACTAGCCTGGCTGCTTTCCATTAGCCCATACTTGCGGCAGGGTGGGGAGAAACTGTAGCTCATTACCCTACCTCATTAGCCCTACCTGCTCACCTCCTGTCATCCATGGCCTGGTGGCATTGGTGGCTCAGACTGGAGGAGCGGGAGTGAGGTGCTAGTGGCTCATGAGGGGCTCATACACTTTTTACAGACTTGGTGCAAGGGTTTATTTGCTTCAGGTCTAGCTTACTATTCAATCTTTGCAGTAATCAGAGAGCATGGAAAAATTTGTAAGAAGCAAACAAAAAGGCCGCAAACATCTCTTTCATGTTCAAATGAATATTTGTACATCTCCCCGTTCCCTTTACCCTGTCTTTAGGTGTGCATTGCTCAGCAGTAACATCTAGCTGTGATTTATTTATTTATTTATTTATTTACACGATTGGATTTATATCTCGCAGGGGTCCATATTGGCCAGCTCAAGGCAAAAGCCAGGAAAACATGAGGTTGTGCTTAAAATATAACTTGTAAGTCACCCACAGAGTGGGAAAGGGTCCAACATGAAGTTATTCTATTCTGTCATTCATTCCCAAATGGAGAAAAGCTTTTAAATCAAGCAAACCCATTGTACATCCACAGTAACTGGAAGCAAATTATATTATCAGTTTCCAAAATGAGAAAACATGTTTTCAAGAGAACCATAATGCACAGGCCCATGCATTAATCTAGGTCCCAAATAAGTTTGATATTGAGGACTTTGGTGACATGTGAGTGGCTGCTGGCACTGGCTGCGCCTGATGGGAGTTGCATCCTTCTGACTCAGTCTAGCACCCAGTAAAGGTGGTGCTTGATCGGCCACTGCCTCCGTGGCAGTGGGACCCAGGGCCACTGTTCAAGGGCAGAATATGATGTATTGTATCTTAGCCTCAGTCTCTGAGGGTCTTCCACATTGCTAGTCCCTTCTGTCTTTTGTCTTTGCAATGAAATGAAACACATATTACAATAATTAAAAAAATACATTCTTAGAGCATTCATATCTGCATTTTTCATTACACATTGCACTGCCAAAATGTGCAGAGCCAGCCCTATCTGTTAAAAAGGGGTGTTAAAGACTTAGAAAAGCATATAATTTTCTGAAGCCATAGACCAAAGAGCCAGTAGACCAAAGTCTGCAAGATGAGAACCTCTTCAGGGCACATGTACTAACTTATTCAGGAATGAGCAAACTCTGCTTTATCCCGTTGTTCTTTGGTTTGCGCAGAATAAACATTCCAGACTGATACACATCATACACAAAGGCCCATTTCTGGTTTAGGGGACCAGGGACTGTATTGTGTTTTGTTTGGTCCTAGACCTGAAAACAAAAGGCTTCAATTAGAGATATTACTCATTTTCTGAGCAGTAGCAAAAACAATCTGCACTCTAAAAATGGCATTCAGGTGTATTCCACTTCTTCAGGAGAAGTGTAGGTACTCAGCCTTGTGCTGCAATGTACTCCCTTGTCATTTGTGCTAGCACCAAAGTTTGCTGGGCTGCACTGTCAGCCAGGGTAGAGGACTGACATGGCTTCAGTCCTTCTTGCTCCCCTTTTCTATCAGAGCACACAGACTTAGAGATGAGCCTCTTCACTTTCTGGAGGGCTTCAATGAAAGGACAATTCATTCACTGGCTGCTGGCCCTCAGCCCTGGATTTGGTCATTCATTTGGGCCAAATTCTCCCCTTGGGCATGGCCTAATGTGGTCACACAATGACTTCAGTGGCAATCCTGCCCACCGAGCTGAGAGCACAATTTAGCTGTTAAAGCTGACACAAATCCTGATGCAAAGTCTTTCCTTTGTTCTTTGTTATCTCAGAAAGAATATCGGCCTCCCTTGCAGCTGTTATTTTTGTCCAACAATAACAACACTTTTGTGGTCTTTACAAAAAATTAATATCTGCCCAAAACCTCTGCTTAAAATAGCACTGTACAGCATTTAAAGTATCATTTCTCTTGCATTACTGCTTTTAGGCATCATGCTTAACTCCATGGGATGCCTTTTTATGTGTCGATTTAGGTAGTTGCATTTCCTGTTGCAGGGATGAAAATAAGACATATATTTTTTAAAACTACTCTCCAACTTCCAGTGAACAAAACTGTGTCCCAAATGGCACAGGACCAGGCTCTCATTCCTTTTCTGGTATTGAAGAATATTTACTGTGCAAGTTTTCCTATTGAAATCAGTGAAACTATCTGTGGAATAATGCACCATTTGGGAATAGTGGGATACTGACTTTTAACCCTTCATTACAGCAGTGCCTCTGTAACTGTAGCCATGCACCAAACCCAATACATTGCCTAGGATAATGCTAACAAAAAAACCCTAAACAAATTAGCAAAAAACCAATAAATCCTCCCTCACAATTAACTGCATGCTCTTACATTTAAATGAGCAACAAACTATATATGAATTCCTGGATTAATATTTTCCAAACATAACATCTTTTATGTCTTTATTTTATACAAAGATTTAATGAAATGCTTAATTTTTTAAAATTATTATGCAGAAAATTAAAGTCTGTTTATATGCTCTGCTATTCCAAGATGCTTAAAATATTGTTAAGATTTTGGGAAAATGGGTCAAGAAGTCAGGGAAATTTGAAGTTTAAAATGAGGTATTACCAGTTTCTGAAGATTGCACACACACACACTTAGGCTAGCGATAATGTAGAATGGCTTGTTCTAGGGCATCACCATGGTTCAGATGTATTATCCTTGGCTCATTGAAATGACATTTTTGGTCGCTGATGATCTGTGCTGGTGATGAAGGGGGCTAGAAGATCAGTAATCTTACATAGCTACTAGAAACGCTCCACAGGCTGTGCAGAGTTCTGAACTCCTGTCACCTGACACTAAGGGGACAGACAGGTTCTTTTAGGGATCCTTGGCAGAATGATGATGGCACTAAATCGTAGTTACAATTAAAGCTTTATTTTCTTAAAAGGATATTATGATTAGTATAGCACAGAATTTATTATTAGAATGGCACAGGATTTCTACAAGCAGAATCAATATAGTACAATTTATAAGCAGCGTAATACAGAATTTATAATACAACTTAACTTATTATTTCTAATCACCTAGTTCCTAACTTAACTTATAATTTCTAATCACCTGGACTCTCTGCAGATCGGGTCAAATCTTAATGCATGGTTTGCTGTATCAATATAACAATCATAATCTAAACTCGAAAATCATATAAAAGAATATGAGTCAGTCCTCGGAGGAAGCAGACGACAGTGGAGGCGTCCCTGGCCACCAGGGGGTCACGGGTCTCACTGTCCAGCAGCAGCTCCAGTCCAAGTTTCCCACTTAGGACTTGTAACTGTGTCGTGGTTTAACCCCAGCCGGCCGCTAAGCACCACGCAGCCGCTCGCTCACTGCCCCCCCACCCCTGGGATGGGGAAGAGAATCAGGAAAAAAAACTCGTGAGTTGAGATAAAGACAGTTTAATAGGACAGAAAGGAATGAAAAACTATGATAATGATAATAATAATAATATGACAATAGCAATACTAAAAGAATTAAACTATACAAAGCAAGTGGTGCACAATGCAATTGCTCACCACTCGTTGACCGATGCCCAGTTAGTTCCCGAGCCGCGATCCCCCCTCCCAGTTAACTCTCCCCAGTTTATATACTGGGCATGATGTCATATGGTATGGAATAGCTCTTTGGCCAGTTTGGGTCAGCTGTCCTGATGGTGTCCCCTCCCAGCTTCTTGTGCCCCTCCGGCCTTCTTGCTGGCTGGGCACAAGAAGCTGAAAAATCCTTGACTTAGTATAAACACTACTTAGCAACAACTAAAAACATCAGTGTGTTATCAACATTCTTTTCCTACTAAATCCAAAACACAGCACTATACCAGCTACTAGGAAGAAAATTAACTCTGTCCTAGCCGAAACCAGGACAAAAATTTTTCTGCATGTAAAGTAATTCTGTTGGAAACAGATGATCAGTTCTTAAATTTCAAAAGGGCTTTGGGACTATTACAAAGCTCTTCTTCAAGTGCAAGTCAGGTTCCTTCCCCATCTCATTGCAGGGAGCAGGAGTGCTTACTACATGTACTTCAGCCAGCAGGCTTTTGCTTAAGATGAGTAGAAAGTGTACAGTGAGGAGCATGGGAGTTCTTTGCTTTAGCAGTCACCCATTTGCCCTGTCCTGAAGATGTGCTTTTCATTCTGGGATGTTTCAGGGAATGGAAAGATACTGACTTTATTTTGATGATCAGGATGACCATTTGTTTTTTCTCTTTCTGAAAAAGAAAAAAAATAATTCTTGGAACAAGATTAAGCCCACGGTACATAGGTGTATACATAGAGAACATGAACATGACATTTTCCACTACAAACGTATAGACAAAAACAGAAATACTTTTGCAAAAATACTTTATGGACACCATAGAAAAACAAAGTTGTAATTGTCATAGGAAGTTGCAAGAGAGTGATAAAATATCTTGACATTTAAAATAAGACCACTTTGTGGGTGCATTTTGCTTTCTGGGCTTCTAAATCTGCCCTGCCTCTTCCCTTTCTGTCACCTGGACTGTAACCTATTCAAGACAAGAAGAATATGTATTATGATTCAGGATGAACTCTATTCATAGCAATTAACAATGGAACAGAAAGGTACCATTGAAGGGGGAAGATTTCCTCACTAGGATGTGTCTTTGGCAGGAACTGTATGTTTCTCTTCAGGAGAACCATTGTACAGGGAAAGACAAGACTTGAGAGTGAGCCTGGCATCTTGCACTAAACCTTAGGTGCAGAAGATAGGCAGCTCTGCTGCTCAGAGCTCCACAGTGTGCAGCCTGGCAAAGCAGCATTTACTACGTGGATCAGGAAAGGAGGTGCAACAGTGAAGACTATACTAATAACCCAAGTTCCAGTTAAGACTTGGTTATAATAAAGGCAGAAATCCCCTCATCTCACCTGTCTGTATAAAAATTAGGCATCCCATCCAAACTAGTCATCTTGGCTCTCTCCCTATTGTCAATGGTGAGACACAGACACTCCAGAGGGTGATTTATCCTTCCTCTTATGGGTGCATGCCCTAGGATAACATCACTCACCTTCTGAAAGAAATTTTGAATAGAGACAGGTTACAGTCTTAACACCTTGTCTCTTCCAGAGATTTTAGCAATTCCCAATTAAAAATGGCAGCACTGCCACAGTGGTGGAAGCATCTGCAAGAATGCTGAAGGAAAACAATCTTTTTCGGCTACTAGTCATGTGACTGCTTCGGGAAGTTGTAGGTAACATGATACTGAAAATGCCTGTGGTCTCCAGAGCCTGATCTATACCCACATTCCCTCTGTGACTAGCCAAAAGGGAGCTGTGCTGGCAACAGGAACAGCAAGCTATTTTTGCCATGCAGCATGAAAGGGCAGGATGACAGCTCTCCAGCTACCTCCAGAAATTAACATTCTCCATTAACGGAGCGGATGGCAACACAACAGACGCAGCAAATTTGCCAAAGAATTAATTACAGTGGATTACTGTGGTGTGGATTGCACTGCTGTATAATGATCCCTTTGTTAGGTGTAAGCTGCACATCCCTACATGAGAGGTTTGATCAAATGTTTCATCATTTTAGATTTTCATCTAAAGATGAGATTGCAATACAGATGTAAATATTGCCTTTTGTTTCCAAAAAAGCATTTAACTTTAACAGAGGGGGACATATTGCCTCCTTTGCCATCAATATGTAGAAGTTGCACTGCAAGGGAATTCCTAGTGAGGCTCTTTTTGCATACACCAGCCATATTTTCTTCTTAGATGTATCTATTAACCTGGTTTTGCTCCACTGAAGTCAGTGAAATATAATTCCAGCTTTTCACTGATGCAGAGGAGATCAGAATCTGCTGGCTGTGACATTAGCCTTCAGATTGCCTGTTCAAGCAAGTCCCACATCATTAAGTAGTTTTTTTATACAGAACAAACTACACTGCTGAGAGGGGGGGGTGGCTTTGTAGTTAAAGCTCCAGCACTGGTTTAAGGCCTCTTTGTGCTACTGTTTAGGAGATTTAAGGGATAAACACTTCTACTAAGCATGTAGCTCTGGATGACTTGGACTGGGAGACTCGGGAGCCCAAGGGCTGGTAGTGCTGGCTTTATCGTCCCTTTTTGTATATAGTGTGTGGGCATGGAGGGAGCGATCCCCTAGTGGAACAGAGATCCCTCCACACCATAACCATACACAAAACTTAGAGCTGCCCTGAATGAAGTGCTCAGTTAGTGTCTGGACTACAAAATCCTCTCCAGAGAACGTAATTCTATTCTGCTGTGTAACCTAAATCTGCAATATAAATGCAAAGAGAACAGTTTCGTGTAAATGTATCTTTACATAAGTATATACCTGGGTATGGTTCAGTTTCAATATACTATTGATATAATCATCAATAAACAAACAAAAACTGGCATCTGGTGACCCCATAATTTCAGAGATGCTATAATCAGAACGAGAGGTTATTTGGAAAGCTTCAAAGAATCTTTCCCATTCCAGAATCAGATCTCTTGCTGATATCTTAGTTCCTCCTCTGAATAATAATACTGAAGCTTTATTAGTTAATCAATAAGACATGATACAGGGTATGGTTATCATAAGATAATCACACCCTGGAGCATTTTGAGGCATGAGCCTTATGCCTCTAATCAGATTGGGGTGAGATTATCTTTTGATAACCACACCCTTGGGGACTGGCTCATTTCTATTATGAGAAAATTTTATGGTTGGGGAAAATGTGCATTTCTGCTGTAGAAAAATGAAAATGGTAGTTTATAATTAGCAGCCTGTGGTGGGTTGACCCTGTCTGGATGCCAGATGCCCACCAAAGCCGCTCTATCACTCCCCCTCCTCAGCTGGACAGGGGGAGAAAATAAAACGAAAGGCTCATGGGTCGAGATAAGGACAGGGAGAGATCACTCACCAATTACCATCACGGGCAAAACAGACTCGACTTGGGGAAAAATTAATTTAATTTATTACTAGTCAAATCAGAGCAGGATAATGAGAAATAAAACCAAATCTTAAAAACACCTTTCCCCCACCCCTCCCTTCTTCCTGGGCTTAACTTTACTCCCGATTTTCTCTACCTCCTCCCCCCTCAAGCGGCGCAGGGGGATAGGGAATGGGGGTTTGGGTCAGTTCATCACATGTTGTTTCTGTCGCTCCTTCCTCCTCAGGGGGAGGACTCCTCACACTCTTCCCCTGCTCCAGCATGGGTCCCATCCACAGGGTGCAGTCCTTCAGGAACAGACTGCTCCAGCATGGGTCCCCCACGGGGTCACAAGTCCTGCCAGCAAACCTGCTCCAGCATGGGCTCCTCTCTCCATGGGGCCACGGGTCCTGCCAGGAGCCTGCCAGGAGCCTGCTCCAGCGCAGGCTTCCCACGGGGTCACAGCCTCCTTCGGGCATCCACCTGCTCCGGCGTGGGGTCCTCCAGGGGCTGCAGGTGGATATCTGCTCCACCGTGGACCTCCATGGGCTGCAGGGGGACAGCCTGCCTCACCATGGTCTTCACCACGGGCTGTAGGGGAATCTCTGCTCTGGTGCCTGGAGCACCTCCTCCCCCTCCTTCTTCACTGACCTTGGTGTCTGCAGAGTTGTTCCTCTCACATCTTCTCACTCCACTCTCTGACTGCAACTGCAACTCCCCTGTAACTTCTTTTCCCTTTCTTAAATATGTTATCACAGAGGCGCTACCACTGTTGCTGATTGGCTCGGCCTTGGCCAGCGGCGGGTCCGTCTTGGAACCCGCTGGCATTAACTTTATCGGACATAGGGGAAGCTTCTAGCAGCTTCTCACAGAAGCCACCCCTGTAGCCCCCCCGCTACCAAAACCTTGCCATGCAAACCCAATACACAGCCATTTCTCCCAAACTGAAAAATCAGATTTCCTTTTAGAATGCTCTGGTGGAATTCCTCACTATCCATGCTATTTTAAGGCAAAAATAATTTCTAAACAGGTGACATGCTTGGAAGTCAGTTTGAACCTACCATATATATCAATATAGATACATATATATATGCACCAGAGGCACACAGAAAAAAAAATCCAATGACAAGTTTGCTGTAGAGCTGAAAAACAAAGACAGACATTGCCTTGTTTTCACTAAAAAAAAAAAAAAAAAAAATAAAAAAAGGCTGGCAAATTAGGTATTGTTTCTGGTGTCATATATGCTACACATCAGATCTCTGTTTATATACATTAGAATCCTATCTGCAGCTAGGTTTTGTCTTCTATTTACTAATAGGAAATTGCAATATTGATAAAAGTTTCATTTAAATTAAAAAAAAAAAGAAAAAAAAAGAAAATAGCACATTGCACTGAACCAGGAAATAACCTTTTTGAATTATAGTGATTAGAAGTAACAGTCACACTTGGGTGTATACATTGAAAATGTACACATACACTCTGTTTTTATAAACAAACTCACTGTAGACACTTTTAGATATTTTGGAAGTGCTTTAAATGACTATTCATAAGAAGCATTAATGAAAAAAGTCTCAAATTAGCAATTAGAGGTGATTGCAATTTTTAGATATTTACAAACAAATATCTGTATGAAATGTGCACGTGCACACAATCAATCCAGGATCAGTAGTGACAGAATTAAATGATTTTGCTGAATAAGAGTGTATTGGGTCTGGCTGAGATGGAGTTAATTTTCCCCATAGCAGCCCTCATAGTGCTGTGCTCTGTATTGGTAGCTAGAAAGGTGTTGATAACACACCAGTGTTTTGGCTACTGCTGAGCAGTGCTCCCACAGCATCAAGGCTGTCTCTCCAACATTCCCCCCCCTCACCAGTAGGCTGGGGGTGGGCAAGATCTTGGGAGGGGACAGATCCAGGACAGCTGACCCAAACTGACCAAAGGGATATTCCATACCATATGACGTCTGCTCAGTATAAAAGCTAGGGGGAGGAGGAGGAAGTGGGGGCATTCGTTTGTTTATGTTTGTCTTCCGGAGCAACCACTAAGCGTACTGAAGCCCTGCTTCCCGGGAAGTGGCCAAACATCGCCTGCTGATGGGAAGTAGAGAATAAAATCTTTTGTTTTCCTTTGCTTTCGCGCGCGACCTTTGCTTCTGCTTTATTAAACTGTCCTTATCTCGACCTACGAGCCTTTCGTTTTTTCTCCCCCTGTCCAGTTGAGGAGGGGGAGTGATAGAGCGGCTTTGGTGGGCACCTGGCATCCGGCCAGGGTCAACCCACCACAAAGAGTAACATTAATAATAAAACCTCAAATAACAATAATTTCAAGGCTTCACCCTCAACCTAGGTTTTTTTATCATTGGAGCTCACCTCTGTGTTTCCCCCACCCCCCCCCCCTTCAAGAGATTGGGAAAGGAAGGCATGAAGAGATGAAATAACTAGTCCCAACTTACCCAAGACCCCAATGACAGAGCCAGAAGCAGAATCAGTCTCAACATGGAGCAAATCACTACACTGTGACTTGCTATGTGCTTGAGAGGGCCCAGTCACTAAACTAAGCCCATGTTAGGGCTCTTACTTATGCCTACTCATGGGAAAATGTTCCACTGGTGAGAATACACAAACTGCCTTTGTGGGGAACCACTGAATCTGAGCCTTACTGCAGAAAGCAGAGAGCACAAGAGGTGAGCTGTGACCTTTTGAAGAAGATCCAGCTAATAAGAAGCATCCAAATCAAAGAGAAGGTGTGGCAAAGCAACAGCTGCTTCACAGCCCATGTTCCTACTTCCACCACGTTCTTCTATGCTCACCTCCATCCTCTCTGCTGGTTATGATTTTTCTAAACTTTGTCTGCAATTTGTAGGTACATGTGGTTCTTCTTCCATAAAATGAAGATATTTTAAAAAGGGGATTTTTCTTGCTGTTCCCTTCAGCACAAGCACCTTTCCCACCTCTATTTGCTGCCATTATTCTTAGCCATAGCTGTTTGTACAGTCCAATAGCATGAGAGTTTGTGACCACTTAGGGATCAGAACAACTACTAAAACTATTAAAACTAACTCAGGACCTTTTGTTGATCTACCAGGACAACACTTTGTTCCTACATATTTCAACATGGGGCTATTTCAGTTATTCTGGTATTATATGTTTTGATTCTGATCTTCCTTACTGCAGATTTAGGTAAATGTAATGCTACTGAAATTTAGTGGAATGTGTGGAAACTCACAAATACAGAATGAACAGGATTTAAATCTAAGGAGGTGTAAGCAGCAGGATCAGGCCTAATACTTAGATGCCTAAAAAAAACCCCTCAAACTTAATGGAAAACCTCATAGGATTCAAGTACTCAAAAGAATCTTTTTTTTTTCTGTCTTATAGCACTGAGCTGTGAGCCTGTGTGTGATTTCTGTCCCATTTCATGGTTAGTCACACTCACACCAGCAGAAGGAAGCGTGCAGAATTTTTAATAGCTCAGATGATTGTTCTGTGCCATTGCCCCGAACATACCCACAAGTACAGCAAAGAGCAAAAGCTGTCACGGCCTTAACATTTAAGACAATGCAGCATGTGCACATGTGGTTGGAGCACATGTTAACAGTATAACTGTGACTAGTCTTATATGATGCCCTTAAGGGTCCAAACTACGTAGGCTTTAGTCATGCAGTTGAGTCTTGCAGCTATAATTTCTGAAACATCTTTCAGGGCCAATTTACAAAAGTAATCCCAAAAGGCGAGTAAATGCCCTTTTGCTTTTCCTTACAGGCATGTTATTGCAACAGTGTCCAGTGGGGGTGTGTTTTTGCATCTGAAGCACATCAGACAGAGCATGTCACAAGACAACATTCCTTCTATGTCCCAAACTCCCAATGACTTTGATGAAGTTTGGCATGCGTTCAGTGTTCTAAGAACTTCTATTTATATGGTGATTAAAAAAACCCTACTTGATAGTTTGCATCAGGTGCTGTTTATTGTATAAAGAAATGGTTTTATTTTTTTAATTGATAGGTCTTTGTAATTGCAGCACAGCTGAAAGATCACAGTTCCAAAATATAAAATTAGATACATATGTCTATAGTGATCTTTTGAAGATGATCATCAGCTAATCACAAACTGTCCCAAAGCCCACCAAAGTCAGTGAGAATCTTTCCATTGCATCCAAGGAGGGAACTGTAATACCTGACAAATTAGGTATTACACTGAGGAGGTACAACAGAAGTTCAGCTCATCCTGAGGAAAAGCCAATATGCATGTTGTTACACCATGTGAGTTGTAACAGACATATGGACTACCCTGCTGGGATGCTCACCACAGCTTTGTAGCTTACATCAGGGACCAGCCTCTGCATGATCACCTTGCACAGCTGCCCATGGGCTGGTCGTAGCCCAGGCTCCTGAGACTGCTCTGCCTTCTCCACTTCAGCTCCTACTACTCCCCAAAGCAGAAAATGTTTAAGACTCAGCCTACGGTAGCTCTATCCTGGCAATATTTCTGAATTTCTGTTATACTGGCCGCTCGTGTTGTAAATGGACAAGGCTGTAATGGAGCCAAAATCTGGGCCATGTGTTGCCCAATTCGCTAAATAAACTTGGATTTAAAAAAGCAAAGATGGCAAGGGGATTGTCTTTGACACATATGCTAAACTTGCATTTGGTATTTGTTAGTCCTAGATCTGTCCTTTTTATTATTATTACAGCATGAATCTTATTATTAGAGTATTTATTTTTAATTCCTTGTTGACCATAATACCAGAAAAATTGAAATTAACATGCATTTGTTTGCCAGCTTTGTTTTGGCAAATACTGCAACAACCCTGTTTAGGGGGAATTACATAAAGAGATCCTGCTTTACTTGTTTTGGTATCTGTCGTGGTTTAAGCCCAGCCGGCAACAAAGCACCACGCAGCCGCTCGCTCACTCCTCCCCCCTGGCGGGATGGGGAGGAGAAAATACAACGAAAGGCTCCCGAGTCGAGACAAGGACAGGGAGAGATCACTCACCAATTATGGTCACAGGCAAAACAGACTCGACTTGGGGAAAAAAAGAGAAATCAATATTTAATTTGTTACCAATCCAATCAGAGTAGGATAATGAGAAATAGAACCATATCTCAAAAACACACCTTCCCCCCACCCCTCCCTTCTTCCCGGGCTCAGCTTTGCTCCCGATTCCTCTACCTCCTCCCCCGCCAGCGGCGCGGGGAGTGGGGGTTGCGGTCAGTTCATCACACATTGTTTCTGCCGCTCCTTCCTCCTCAGGGGGAGGACTCCTCACACTCTTCCCCTGCTCCAGCGTGGGGTCCCTCTCACGGGGGTCAGCCCTCCACGAGCTTCTCCAACGCGAGTCCTTTCCACGGGCTGCAGTCCTCCACGAACTGCTCCAGTGTGGGCTCTCCCAGAGAGTCACAGCCTTCTCCGGGCCCAGCCACCTGCTCCGGCATGGGGTCCTCCACGGGCTGCAGGGGAATCTCTGCTCCACCGTTAACCCTCCATGGGCTGCAGGGGAATCTCTGCTCTGGCGCCCCTCCTCCCTCTCCTTCTTCACTGACCTCGGTGTCTACATGGTTGTTTCTCTCACATCCCACTCCTCTCTTCGCTGCAGCTCTTTTTTTTTTCCTTTTTTTTTTTTTTTAAGTAGTCTTTCCCCTTCTTAAATATGCTATCACAGAGGCGCTACCACCATTGCTGATTGGCTCAGCCTTGGCCAGAGGCGGGTCCGACTTGGAGCCGGGGAAGCTTCTAGCAGCTTCTCACAGGAGCCACCCCTGTAGCCCCTCCCCCGCTACCAAAACCCCGCCACACAAACCCCCGCCACACAAACCCCCGCCACACAAACCCAACACAGTATCTTGGGCATATATGATTCCAACATAATTTGGGGATTAATAATGATTTATTAGCCTGTGCTCCATTTACTGATTGGCTGACTTTGTAACAGCAGAGCAAGCGTGCTGAATAGAGCCACATTAGCATGGAACATTTTTTTGACAAACCACCAATGGATTAAAAAGTAGACTAGAAATGAGAGGTCATCTCATGCAGTAAAACAGTCTCAGAAACATTCCCCAAACTATTTACCAGCATCTTAATATCAAAGCTGCACAGACACACAACTATATTTTCTAATTCATCTAAACTTGATAGGTATACAATATAGATACCAGAAACGTATATTAATATAATGGGGAGGAATTAGTCTGTTATTAGTAACAATAAGCATACTATGACCATGTGTCATCAAAAGAATTATCAGAAACTTTGATTTATCAAAAAACACTGTGAACATTTTAAATGTCATTAGAACTGATTTACAATGCATAGATGAATCTTTAGGGCAATAACATCATTGTTTCTCTGGAAAATAGTGTACCTCCAAGAGAAAAGCACAACAGAGGGAGGAGGAGGAAAAAACTAAATATAAAATAAGTTCTATAAGCAAAACAGTAATGCTCACAGGTACCGTGAAGGTTTAACTACTAAAAATTTTAGATGATCTGCATAAGAAATGTATGCCAAAGCATGCTTGCTCCAAATTCTTGCCATTAAAGTCTTATTGGACTTTGCACTATTACAATCTAATATACTGATTAAATGTGTGTGAGAGAGAAATAAAACACGTTTTTGTAAACACTGCAGTGCATTTATCAGAGTAGTCATTTTCTAAACCATCAGATTGGCTATTCAGATGTGGGATTTTTCATTGAAATAATAATACACTGGAATGTCCCCCAAACTCATTTTTGTCTATTAGATAAATGATACATAGAGTAAACATTAGCATGAGACTGAAAAGGATAGTAACATTTCTGTCTAGCCTACATGGATATCTAAAAACACTAAGGGTACAGGAAAAATGAAGGAAAAAATACAAGCTTAAGGGGTGAGACTCATTTTGTCCTTAAGTCTCTCTCTGAATAACATGGTGTCAGCTTATACTGGATGTTTCATACTTCTGCTTATATGAAAACTTCAGTATTATGTACCTGTCTCTCTCAAGTATTAAACACTAGTCATTTTTTTCTTCACTAACAGCTATTTGCAGTGTGAAAGCAGACCCCTCTTTCCTGCTGTGCTCCCAGTAAACATCAATCATGTCACTTGCCTTGACAATATGTCTTCAGAGTGTAGCTTTTTCAATATGATTTTGCATTTGTATGGAATTTCCCTTTTCAAGGAAGTATATTCCTTCATTTTCATTTCAGGATGTGATTCCCTTCTAGAAATTTGTCCTATTTCTTATAAACTGGTTTTAGTGACATTGTGTTTGTGGCATAGTAATGGTCATTCACCCAACTTAAAGGATAAAAAGTAATGTATTTTCCTAGCTTTGTTAGCATGAGAAATAATTGAAGATCTTGCTTACTAAAACCCAACCAAACAGAAAAACCCTCAAGCAATGTTACCATGAATCCAGAGTAACATTGGCAGAAAGATACAGAATTCACAATAACATGGAACTGAATTGTGGAGAAAGAAAACGTCCTGAATTTTACAGTGGCCATTATTTGTCAATGCTGGTGAAATGAAATATACTTTGCTATTTGGGCTTTTTTGAAACAATGCACTTGAAAATAGTCTACCCTGAGTCTCTGCCACTGTTAGAATCATTAAAGACAGGGAGGGACCTCTTGAGATCAACTAGTCCATGCCCCCTGCTCAAGTGGGGTCTGCTACAGCAAGTTGCCCAGGACCATGTCCAGTTGGGTTTTGAGTATCTTCACAGATGGAGACTCCACAACCTCTCTGGGCAACCTGTTCCAGTGTTCTACAGTAAAAAGTGTTTTCTTGTGTTCAGATGGAATTTCATGTGTTTCCATTTGTGCCCATTGCCTCTTGTCCTGTCAGTGGACACCACTGAGAAGAGTCTGACTCCCTCTTCTTCATTCCCTCCCATCAGGTATTTAGACACATTGGTAAGATTCCCCCTGATCCCCTCTGTTCACTGGGACAGAGAAAGCTGTGTAAAACATCAAGGATCTGCCCCTATAGAAAAGTACCACATGATCTCTAATTGCTACCTGTAAAACTATCTGATCGGCAAAGTGAATTTCTCTCTAACAATTCATTGAAATGACAGAAATACCGCTTTCTTTAGAGCTGCACTGTTCTACCAGCACTTCCCCAGGTTTTCTGATTCAGAGGGGAAAGTCTTGACAATTTAGCTTTGAGTCGTGCATGCCATGAGAACAATGTGCTTCCACAAATAAGATCTCCATCCTTTCACCAGAACACATCCATATGACAGGATCATTTGGGCATTTTTTCTGGGCCTAGCTAACCTGAATGCAAAGCCTACTGCTGCAGCTTTCAGAATGCACTTTATTTCTCAATTTCAAAAGCATTTTCAGAGCACAGGAGTCCACCATGAGCTACTGAAGGGGCTGTATGTAAAGAGGAGAACACTGATCTGTCTCAACATTCAGTCATTCTCAGGAGCCATTCTGTATAGCTGGTCAACAAGTGACAGTGGCTTCTGATACAGAGATACAAGTGCATTTGGAACTGGACTAGACGAGCACTCTTTCAATTCATAGGCAGTGGCTGCTACGTAAAGGAGAGCATGTCAGCTCCTGCTGTAGATATTTCTTTTTCTATTGATACAGGAAACTGGTATTACAGAGAAAATTCTGACCCAAACAGATGAAAGCATTTAAAATATAAAATAACTAAGACTTAAATCTAAGATAGTATTATATTAAAATGTCCAGTGGCCTCCATACTGTCCATGTTATTTTTAATGAGAGAGGTTTCAAGGTCAAGAAAGAACAATTCTGAAGGCTGAAAATTAAGGAAGTCAAAGCCAAATAGTCAATTCTGTTGCTTGGCATATGTGTCCCATGCACTCCATAGCATACTGGTTGGACACATCTGGTTGGCTACTGGTTGGCTACTGAAAACATGTAGTATCTTAGAAGCTTTCTATTGAAGTTTTTGTTTGGTTAGAAACTTTCTGTGCAGGGGGAAAAGTCAGAGGAATTACATTCTCTGAAACAAGTAACTTGACTGGAATGCAGGGTGGTGGCCAGTCTTGTCCCCCAGAGAGGGGATGATGAGCAATAAACTTTTCTCACCTTGCTGCTTTTTTTAATCAAGATTTTTCATCAAGTTTAAATGCCACCCTAGTTCTTGTCACAAGATTTATAAACACTTATCATGAAGACATTACTTAGTAGCCTATTAGGTAAGTTCTTCAATGAGAGAGAAACAGGTTGTTAATATTGAACTTTGCTCAAAATTCTTTCCAGTAGCCCTCTCCAATGCATGAAAACCTGATCTACTGAAGTTAGTGGCAAAGATACACTGACTTTAATTGGCAGGATTTTGCTCAGCTACTCTTAAACACTTTTATGGCAGATATCCAATACCTTACTGTAAACTCTACATGCGCACACTTTGCAACTTGTTAACAACTTAATGTTTTTGCTCTCAGGGGAGCTTATCACGTGTTAATCATTGCCCCAAGACCAGTAAAATAATGCAATACATATTATAATAATTTATTTTAAACCTATAAAATAAAGAATGCCTTTGTCCTAGTGAAATGGACACACAGCTAGTAATGCAAGAAATACAAGGGAAAGAACATGTGACGGCTCTCCTGTTTTGGCATTCCTTGGTAGTTCTGATGTTTGCCATTACCAGGACTGGTGTAATTGTCTAGGAATCCAGAACTACATTTGCCATTCTTTGCTCATCATTACAGTGTATTGTGTATTTTCCACAAAATTAAAAATAAAACAATACACAAAAACACAGTAAAACTGGGAGGGAACTACAACTCTTAGAATAAAGATGGACTGCCAGCTCAGCTGTCATCAGCAAAGCTGATTTCATCTCCATATGCGTCTGCTTCTGCAGGGTTTAGATCAGGCACTTTCCTAGAAAGGAACTATTTCCTGATGGTAGGAGTCAAGCCCCCCCCCCATCCCCGAACCGTGAATACACTAGTTTTGGTCCACAAAATCGTGAATAGAATGAAACCCCCATCACTTATGATTGACAGAAAGGATCTGAATTCACTGGCCTCAGCTACAGAAGACACAAGAGCACCAAATTTGATTTCACTTTAAAAAATATGTTGTTCTATGATGTATAATTTTATCACAGATATACATACTTTGTCTCTGAAACCTCATTTTAAACCCAACCCTTATCCCCAAAGCTATTTTTAGATCACCTAACAAAGGCTTATTAGTATATTAGTAAAAGTATGGCACTCCAATATGTGAAATGTCACTCCAAAAACTTTCTACCCGAGGCTGGTTATTCATGTACTCCAGCTGATAACAAATCAGTTACTTTTAATGAAATCATATAATGTCATACTTTATAACTGAGAATTTGCAGGAAAGGCAAATACTTCCTTCTAAAAATTTCTTTCCACTCTTCTCTTTGAAGTGCTAAAGGTTGAAATGCTGGAGATAAATTGTGTCCTATTTGGGTGGTATCTGGATCCTCATTGGATCAGCTCAGTGGACAGCCTGGACCTACTGATGTTTTTATTTTTCTGTAATGTCCTTGGGGAACCAAAATCAGAAATGGTAAATGTCTTAGAAGAAAAAATCTAATTTGAGACTAATATAATGTAGCAAGGCCCTATATTAGCCAGACAGGCTACTTAAGTCACTGAGAGAACTTAAGCACTCAGACCTACATACATGACTTTTGCTGAAGCGGGGCTTTGAGCAGAAGAGTTTGGTCCAGAGAATACCCTGAATTCTGCTCCCATCTCTTCTGCTTGCTACCACTTGCAGCCTTAGTCAGATCTAGCAATGGATTTGAGCAATCAAAACTAGATTTAGGCATGCTTGAGGTGTTTTAAGTCCCTATCTGTGATATCACCCTTCACCCACACAGTGGCCATTTTTTAAATTAGGCTTACAACCTTTGGGCTTGAGAATCCCATAAGCACTATCTGATTTGTGACTGCTCCCACCAGACCAGGCAAGCACTACACAAGCACCACAGCACCTAGAAACTTGGAGAGTGACGTGTAAGCCCTGCTCAGTAAATGCTTTCCAAGCACACCTAACTGAAGCTGACAGAATGAGATCCTTCACAAAATGCAATTGCATTTGCTCTCCTTTTCAGACCCTGTTCTTGGTGGCACAGGTAACTTATCTATCCAACCTAATGGCTAGAGCACTTATCTGAAGTGGGAAATCCAAGTTCAGATCCCTCTTTGGCCGCAGTGAGTTCAAGTCCACAAATCTCCCTTCACAGAAGATGATCCAAATTGCCCAGGATACAGGCTATGAAGCCAATGTAAGCAAAGAAGCAAGATTTACTGGGCAGCAGAATAGTGAGCAAAGGGCATGATTCTGCAGTGCTTAGTGGCTCTCAGGCCTTCTCCTGGGGAAAAAGTCAGAATCGAACTTGTGCTTCTCCTCCAACTAGAATCTCCAAACATGTTTGGAGGGGAAGGAGTGAAACAAACATAAGTGCAGTGTTCTTTTTAAGGCCCACAATACTCACAATATTTTCACTATGTAGGCATGCTTCTTTGTAAATATTATGCCTTTATCACCAAAGCAATCCTAAATGGCTATTCTATCAGAGAAATTTCTAGCTGGCTAGCTAGTCAGCTTACTTCTGTCTTTTAGTTTCTGGGATATGCATGTCACATTCACAAACTCAGCTCTGCCTAATTTCATGCCAGAAGATATACAAAACCCACACACAGGGAATTGATTATGCTGTAAAAGGGAATAAGAGTTTAAGGATTCCAGGGGAGCGATGGCAGTAGTAATATTAATGAGTGCTGCAGGTGCCTTTGTTGTTCTAATAAAGCACACAAACAATGTGCCAGCTCTAAAGATATTACGCTCTGACTTAGCAACACAGAACAGTGCAAAAATGAAAAAAAGTGATGTGTCTTTGCTGAGGAGCACAAGAGGAGAGCTTCATGAAAGGAAGGAATTTTAAAGATGGGTTTAATGGCGATAAAGAAGAGTACGCTGGGCATACCAAGTAGGAACCAGAAGTAAGGGAGATGGAAGTTACATCCTCCCCGTACGTGTGCATCTGAGCCTAACTGCTGCTAAATAGAGTCAAGGGCAAAATGTCATGGAAGAATACAGGTACTTGGGAACATACAAAGGATAATAGTGTGGAGATTTATGATAAGAAAATTATTGTGGTTTAATTAAACGCTTCTGAAGGCCATATTTTTAACCATTATACTGTTAATAAAACACCAGGTGCAAATAATTTTAGGGACAGAATGAGTCACAAAGTATGTGGGAGATGGCAGGGAGCATGAGCATTACTGCACAGGGAGTGCGGCTGAGAGGCAGGAGGCAGCAGATCTATTTTAGACTGTGCCACCGGCTTGTTTCTTAACTGAGTGAATCACAAAGACTCAAATATTCAAAAGCAGCTTCTAATTCCAGATG
Source organism: Gymnogyps californianus (assembly GCF_018139145.2). Classification (NCBI taxonomy): domain Eukaryota; kingdom Metazoa; phylum Chordata; class Aves; order Accipitriformes; family Cathartidae; genus Gymnogyps; species Gymnogyps californianus. The sequence continues at coordinate 88,801 of NW_026114422.1, read as the reverse complement.
CTTTGCCTTAGACACTGAGTCTGTCTTCTGAAAAGTGCTGGACACCTGCAGCTCCTTGCAGTCAGATGGGATATTCTCTGGATGAAGTCATAAATATCTGAAGCCAAGTTCTGAATAACTAAGAGTGAGGTTTCATGTTATGGCAAAACTGATCAGCCGGCTAGCTGCTGGTAAAAGAGCTGTCCTGCTCCCACCTGATTCTCCCACGAGCTGCTTTTGCTTTTCTTGGGATAGGTCTGACCTCACAGAGCCAGGGGGCTAAACTGGCAGAAATATTCACTTGTGGGGGCTTACATATCTTCTGGATTAGCTCTTTGAGTCATCCTACCTTTTGGCTACACAAGCACTGGAGGCAGTAAGGAGGAGTGAGGATTCCCTCTGAGGCAGCCACATTTCAAGGCTAATTTTGAACACATATGTCTTATCATCACCATTCATTTGTTTCAGTCTCACCATTTGTAAAATAGGGATGGGGACAGGTTATTGTAAGACTACACTAACAGGAATATGTATGAGGAAGTACAAAGACTAAGAGCAACTCCACATAAATACAAATCCTAACTAAAATGTTCTTATCCTCATGTTTGTTTCACAACCCTGCCCACTGTATTCCTTTTTCATCATTCTCACCTCTCTCCTTATTAATGCTGTTGAACACATGTATTTGTTTCAATTCAATTTTAATTGAAAGACACCCACTGTATAGTACTTTTAATCAGGCCTGTGTGTTGAAACCAGGCCTATTACTTTTAGTTTCACTCCAGCTGTGCTGCTGCTTCTTGTACCCTGAAACATCACTCCTCAATCAGTGCCTCTTATCAGAGCCTGACAGGAGGTGCTGCTTCCAATTCATCAGCTGGGAGGAAAAGGCTTGCAGTAGGATAGCTGCTGGTCTGCCAATGCCACTCCACAATAGTCAGCTTTTGAGAGGGATTACTACTTCAAATACTCAATTAGTGAAATCCTGGCTATACTGAAGAAGGCAGTGGGATCTTTGCCACTTGCATGCAGTGAAGCCAAGATTTCACCCATTGTCTGTATGCAGTTGCAGCACACTGAGGCTCAGGATTTTCAGGCTCACCCATAAAAGGTTATTCTCTGCTCCTGAGTTAACTCAGGAGTTGTAGTTATAGACCATCCAGTATTTCACCATGACAGCCCCCACAGAGATAGATATGTCAGTTAGCATGGCTGTGAGAACAGGAGGGTAGGTGTTAAACATGAAATCATATTTAGAGCTAACAGGTGCTGAAAGGTATGGTGGATTTCTTTTTGCCATACGTTTCAGACTGAAAGATTACCTGGAGAAGAACACAAGAAGCACCAAGCTACATTTATCAGCAACTAATTATAAAAAATCCACATGAAATTAGCTTTTACCTTCTACATGAGCAGGTAGTCTCATTATGCAACTCAGTGATAACAGCAATAGCTATGACCAATTCAGTTATATTTATTTTGCTTCTTAATACAACTATTTTATAAGCAGATTTATTGACTGAAACACAAACTACGACCAATAATTAAAAGCAACTGCTATGTGGTTATATTCCCATAACCTTCCTATAACCTGATAATATGGACAAAATATGGGCCCTACTCCCAAACATATACCAAAATCCCCAAATTCATGTTTGTCGTGGTTTAATCCCAGTCAGCAGCCAAGCACCACACAGCCGCTCCCTCACTCCCCGTCCCCCTCCCCCTGCTCCCAGTGGGATGGGGAGGAGAATCAGGTAAGAAGGCAGAACTCGTGGGTTGAGATAAGAACAGTTTAATAACTAAAGTAAAATATAATACTAACAATAATAATAATGAAATATAATAATAATAATAATGAAAAGGAATATAACAAAAAAAGGAGGGGGGGAAGGAAAAAAAAAAACAGTGATGCACAATGCAATTGCTCACCACCTGCTGACCGATGCCAGAGCCGCGATCCGCCCCTCCCGGCCAACTCCCCCCTGTTTATATACTGGGCATGACGTTCCATGGTATGGAATACCCCTTTGGCTAGTTCAGGTCAGCTGCCCCGGCTATGCTCCCTCCCAGCTTCTTGCACACCTGCTTGCTGGCAGAGCATGGGAAACTGAAAAGTCCTTGGCTTAAGATAAGCGCTACTTAGCAACAACTAAAACATCAGTGTGTTATCAACATCATTCTCACACTAAATCCAAAACCCAGCACTGTACCAGCTACTAAGAAGAGAGTTAACTCTGTCCCAGCTGAAACCAGGACAATGTTTTATATATAACTGATGATACATGGCTATTATTAAAGATTAATATCTAAATATTATTCTGAAGATTGATAATGTAATGTGCAACCACATTAGGGCATTATTAGGATCATCTAGCTGAAATCATGGCAATTATTTATGTACTGAGTACAGTGTGTTCAGTAAGAATGACCTTCATCATCTGAAGGTGGCCTGCATCAGTCACACACATATAGAATTATTCCTCATCCAAAAGAAAGCTGAGAAATTAAATGAATACAGTAGTAGGACTGCTGGCACAGGAGAACCAGCTTTCTATAGGTGAGGAAGCTGCACAGAAACAGGGCAGCTTGTGCTGTAAAACATTAGCCTATAACTAGAAGTGCAGTATGTTATAAAATAAACATGGAGAAAAAAGAAAAAAAACCCTAACAGGTTGTTTTCTTTGTGTGCTCACTGCTGGATTCACAATTATATTTTTCTGCATGGAAAGTACTGTATAAACAGTATAAACAATCTCAGCGAGGTATTTTTTTAGTGCTTCCTGTTCAATGTGACTTTTTAAAAAAGCTATAGAAAAAAGGTATAATGCAATACTTCTTTTAAAAATAGGAGAAAAAAAACTTGCAACATTTATGTTTGCAACTGGTTTGTTACACTTCAGCAATGAAATAGAAACTACTTAATACCTGGAATATACACATAGTTCTGTAGAAACTGGCATCATCCCTTTGGCTAAATTTTGAACAACTAATTTTATAATTCCTTAGCCATTTACTCAGCACTTGGAAATGTCACTCTGTGGACAAAGTAGACTATGCTCCACATTAGCTGCACTAAGCAAACAGACATTCAAAGTAAATATTAACAGGACTTCATTTAATGCAGGAGAGAATGTCCATTTGCATTGTTTTATTTTCTTTAAAATGCTGTAAAAGTATTTTTACAGTATAGTATTTTTGCAAGTAACTTGTACAGTATTTAAAATGCTGTACAAGTGTAAAAGTATTACACTTGTGAACACAGGAAGACATCTATATCCATTAATATACCTGAGCTTAAACCAGACCAAGTCCCAAAAAGGAGGTCCACAGCACCAATTCATCCAGTATCCACTGAAATTAATAGAAGTCCTTCCACTGACTTCTAAGTGCACTGAATCATGTGGTTAGTCACCATTGCATGATTTTAAAACTACATATAGATTGGTAGTTTCTTCTTATAAAAACATATGCTCATATTTTAATCGCTAAAGTGGAGTTCTCTTTATAAAGCTTTACTTGTGCTCAACAGAAAATAGGGATTCATTTTTTTAAAGTAAATATTTTGCATGTCCAAAAATAGCTAAAATAAATAGAAAAGTTTTTGCATGAATAAAGAAAGATAAGAGTTTTGTCAGGTTCTCATATTTAGCTTACCTCGTAACTTTTTACTTCCACATTAGGTAAGAGTACTGCAATCAAGTTTAATGGATACAATGAAGAGCTAATTTTAGTCCAGTGTAGGACAACAGAAAAAAAAGTCGATTTCAGTTACAGTTAGAATTTCCCCTTCAGACACAACAGCACACATACCTTGCACTGTGCAGGGAGGCCTGTGAGGGGCCTGAATAATGGGAATGGGACCCAGGAAGGAGTTGTACTGCTAGAGAATGAATAATAAGAAAAGCAATTTGACAAGCACCCTGATGTTCCTTTAGCTGGTAAAGGTCTTTCCATGTGCTTTGCTTCATAGATATGCATGAGAGCACAAAATCCCACCTCCTCATTATATGACTCCAAGGAGATTCTGTTGCCAGGATGCTGCAGGTTTATAAATTGCTTTCAAAGCTGTTTAGGCAATACCAAGTAGTTTATGATACAATCCAATAAGCACAGTGTCATTCTGGAAAGTGGCAGGCAAAGAAAATATCAAAATCTATACTGAAACACAAAACATAGAAACATAAAATTGCATTTATTTCTGAAGGCAAGGAGAGAATCTTTTTTACTAAACATTTATGTAGTGTGAAAAGCAAGCCTAGTTTAGTCATGAAAACTATACAGTGCAAATTCATTTTATATTGGAGGAAAAATGTCTTCTGAATGTCATTCTCTTTGCTGTGAGGGCTGCTATACTAGATTTTTAAGGTGTCCAGTTTGAAGAGTATGTGCGCCTGAAGCACCCACATGTGCTTCTGGAGTGATGAGGAGGAGACGTAATTTCTGGGTGGGAGGGCTGTTATGGTATAGTATGAGAAGGAGGAGGAGAGGAGTGGCACATACATTTGTGATTAACTGAACTGTAAGTAGATGTTTATGGATGATCTACTCATATTAAGTCCCTTCAATATTACTGCAGAAACAACTAGGCATTTCCAGGGTTACAGTTCATCTTATCCCAGACTGAATGTCTGCATTGGGTCAGATAAATTGCACCCTTAAATTGGCACTTCTTTCCAGCAGCCGTAATGAGGTATTAGGATTCAACTGTAGCAGGTAGGCAAGATAAATCCTTTCACCGATACTTGTTAAAGAGACACAGATGAATTAGAAGCAGAGAAGAAAAAATCCAGTGCATGAAGTAGAGGAAGAGGCATGTGTAAAACCACCCAGGAAAGGGATATGATTCAGGATGGGGATGGGATGGGGGGGGCATTAGGGACAGAACAGTTCTCTGTTTCTGGAAGGGGGCCCATCCTTAGCTGAAGGGATACAGTGCCAGCAGCTTGAGAGAGAAGTCCATGCAGACAAAATGCTTAACACTGTGCACAGTGTAAATGAGTGAATAGAGTCGAACTCTCAGGGCACAGCTGTTTCCTGTCATAGCACCAAAATGCAAGTGATTCTTCCTCAGCCTATATGCCATACAGAAGAAGAAAAAGATGTTGTGGACTTCTGCTTGAGCAGACTTCTCTGACCTCTACAATATTGCTGATAGCACTATCTGTTTGCTTGGAAGTGCTGAAAATGCAGGTGGTAGATATTGTGATGCCTAGCAGAGCCAATTCACATGGGAGCTTCTAGAAGCTTTTCACTCTGTTACATGAAAGGCTAGGTGGGTGACACTACAACTTAGGTCTATCCTAAGGATTGTCAACTGTTGGAGTCAGATCTTGTGGATATGCCCTAAAGTCTAGTGATGGCCCATGGGCCACCATTTGAAAATCTTGCTTTACAGTACAATCGCTCTGTATTACTCTTTGCTATCTAAGAGAATCATATCCTATCTCATCCCCAAAAGGCCCTGGATACAGAAGACCCAATGTGATTCTGTTGTATGGCAGATGAATTCCATGACTGGGTTACTGATGATGTAGTTTGACATTACAGCCAAAAAAATTTAACAGCCAGCTGCTACCAAAACCAGCAATTCTTTCCCCCCCATCGCTCTTTCTTCATGCCCTGGCAGGTGGATAGGGGTGCATTAGAGGAACTTCCCTAACTCAAGGAAAGAGAAGCAGTGATGTGTGCACAGGGGAATGCTAGCACATAGGTGCTTCACCTGGACTGGCATTTATCTACATAGCAGTGAAATGGGCTAGAGAGCTAACCTGGCACAAAAATTAGCGGTTCACTTGAAACCATTTGTCAATGGACTGAGTAACCATGGCAGCTCCAAATTTCTTAGCATCTAAGGCAAAATTGAGCTTTGTTGTCTTTAATTCACTTTGGAAGTAGATAATATAAACAGGAAAACCTCTTTACACAATATGAGTGTCCACAAACAGATTTATTCTGTAATGCTTATCCCACTTTATTTTACACTAGCAATCACAAACAGATGAGTTCCAAGTATCCAGCTGCTTCATTGGTAAAAATCTGGTGGCAATCTAATCTAGGAAATGAGGTCTTTTAGCTTCCACTAAAGATTTTACAAATAAAAATACTTTGACACACTGGTAGTAGTGGTACATATTCTTTCATATGGAAGAAGGTGCAGCTAATAAAAAGATGAAAAATAAAATTCAGTATACTTTCTTAAAATTGACCTAAATAAAAACTGTCCCAAACCATACTCCTCTCAATTCCTGCTTTATGCAAAGTGTATTTGCCCTGAACTCATTAATTGTTTGTTTTGTACAACTTCTATGAAAAAATGGAAATTCTAGGTTCTAACTATATCTCTTAGGAAAGGGGAAACAGGTCTAAGAAATGTGATACTGTTGGAGATATGCGAGAAACAAAAACAAAGGATGCTACTTAGTTAACGAGGCGTGACCTTGAGAAGAGAAATACGATGACACCAGAAGTCAGTGGGTAAAGAAATACCAAGATAAGCACAGGGGCAATCAAAGAGCTACTTGAACTGTGAGTGAACTATCCTAATTAACATACTAGAAAACCCACCCTTAGGTAGGGAGAGCCCCCTACCAACAGAAGCCCCTTCCTCACAGAACATGCGCAGTAAAAAAGGAGGACGCTGCGACTTTAAGTGGAGATGAGACTTCCGAGAACCAATAGGAACGAGGGTAACTAAGCAAAACTGTAAAAATAGTGATAACTGTTGCTCGAAAGGTATAAAATGCTTTACCGTGTGTTAACCGGGTGTGCTAGCTTTGTGGAGTTACCACCTAGCACCCATCTCTGTGCAGACATGAAATAAACAAATATCTCAACTCTGTGTGTTAATCGGCTTTTTTGCACACTGGGTGAAAGAATCCTGATTTTTGGGACAACATTTTGGCGACCCAGATGGGACAGCCATAAGGCCTTGCCCGGATCGTCTTGCTGTCCCCGACAGCAGACCGGACTGGACCAAGCTCCAGCGCGCACCGACCTATTGATCGGGGACTCCTCCGGATTCCCTCCAAAGCCGGGGCGACAAGTGACTCAAAGGTGCAACGCTGACCAGAGATATTTGTATCAGGGTGAAAGGGGAATGAATGAGTATAAAATTTAATTACAAATTCAATGACTCCCGTGGAAGGTTAAAGGGTAAAAAGTCGCACGTAGACGCTTGGCAAGGGGTGCCGTAATTGACCAGGGGGGTCAGAACTGAATGCGCATACTGACCAGAGTGGTACTGACCAAGGGGGGGTCAGAGAGGAAATTACTGACCAAAGGGGGGTCAGAAGGGTAATTACTGACCAAGGGAGTCAAAGCCGGCAAATAGGTAAATTTGGTTAAAATGGGAGCAAGCCAATCCACGATTCCTCCCTGTAGCCCTTTGGGGTGTATTTTGAAAAATTGGAATAAGTTTGGGGGAGATCCGATGACTAAAGATAAAATGAAAAGATATTGTAATCAATGGTGGCTGAATTATAAAATTGGGTGACGATGAGGTCTGGCCAGAAAATGGATCAGTAAACTATAACGCTATATGACAATTGATGTCGTTTTGCCGTTGGATTGGGAAATGGGACGAAGTACCTTATGTTGATGCCTTTATGACTTTGTACAGAAAACCTGATATGCGGGAAAAATGTAAGCTAAAGACTGACCTGGTGATGTATACAGCTTCTGAGAAAAAGGAGAGTGGTTGTTGCATAGGCTGTGATGATAGAAAGATTGCAGGGGGAGAAGAGCAGAAGGATGTGCAACTGTTAGTCCCGACAGCCCCACCTCTATACAAAAATAGTGCTGGACAATTGCCAATCGATCCTAATTTACAATCGGGCAATGAGAATTTTAGCCCCATTTCCAGCCGGACTAGAGGGCACGCTGAACCAGTTGTACAGGCTCCCCCGAGACAGGCGGTGGGACCAGAAGGACTGCCGGTTTTTGTACATGTTCCATTCGCTACCTCTGACCTGTTAAATTGGAAACAATCTGTTGGATCCTATAAGGGAAACCCTGAGGGAGTACATCAACTATTAGAAGCTATAATGTTAACACATAATCCCAACTGGGGAGATATACAGGCTCTGCTAAATACATTCTTTATGGCAGAGGAAAAGAGAATGGTGATTGAAAGGGCCAGGGAAGAAGGGGGAAGGAGAAACAGGCAAGAAGATTCTGAGGAGTTCCTACCTACTAAAAGGGACCCAGAATGGGATCCTAATGGGGGGGGGAAACGAGGGCTCAACTCAAGCAGTATCAGCAGCTGATACTATATGGGGTTCAGCATGGAGTGCCTAAACCGAAGAATGTGTCTAAGCTTTATGAGGTGTCGTGGTTTAACCCCAGTCAGCAGCCAAGCACCACACAGCTGCTCCCTCACTCCCCGTCCCGTCCCCCCTGCTCCCAATGGGACGGGGAGGAGAATCGGGAAAGAAGGCAGAACTCATGGGTTGAGATAAGAACAGTTTAATGACTAAAGTAAAATATAATACTAACAATAATAATAATGAAATATAATAATAATAATAAAAATGAAAAGGAATATAACAAAAAAAAGGAAGGGGGGGGGAAAGGAAAAAAAAAAACCACCCAGTGATGCACAATGCAATTGCTCACCACCCACTGACCGATGCCAGAGCCGCGATCCACCCCTCCCGGCCAACTCCCCCCTGTTTATATACTGGGCATGACGTTCCATGGTATGGAATACCCCTTTGGCTAGTTCAGGTCAGCTGCCCCGGCTATGCCCCCTCCCAGCTTCTTGCACACCTGCTTGCTGGCAGAGCATGGGAAACTGAAAAGTCCTTGGCTTAAGATAAGCGCTACTTAGCAACAACTAAAACATCAGAGTGTTATCAACATCATTCTCACACTAAATCCAAAACACAGCACTGTACCAGCTACTAAAAAGAAAGTTAACTCTGTCCCAGCCGACACCAGGACAATATCCACCCCTTATTCTATACCATTTACGTTATGCCCAGATCCCACACTTTCCAATACATTTCCAATTAATCACCATCACCTTTCCGGTCTTTTAATATATACACATAGATATCATTCCCGTGGTCTATGGGCCATCTCTATCAAATGTCTGTTGAGTTCATTCAGTCCATGACTTTGGGCTCCATCTGTCATAACAGTCTGTCTGGGCAGGAGGGATGATGCAAAGTCCACTCAGTCGGCAGAACAGGATTGGGCTTCGGTGTGATGTGGCAGGCAGGTGACATTGGGCGCAGCAGGAGGATGGTGTGTGGTGTCGGATTGTTGCATGCTGAAGTCAGTCCTGGTTCCATCCCTACTGCACTTCACTCAGTTTTATCAAAGTTCATTCTTCATTAATCTAAGTAATTCTTACTGTAATACCATTAATATAGCACGTAACAGTTATAATAATGATGACATACAGTGGCAGGATTATATAGCACTTAATATCATACAATTTAATCTATTGGCTGTTCTCACCTAAAATCAAATCCCCTTGAGGCACACATCGGACTTCCCCATCCTTCCGCATCACCCACCAAGTGCACCCAGGCCCTTGAGCAAAAGCAATCCCACAAATGGGTTTGCCTTTGCCTGAGGCAGGAGTAACCCAGACTGTCTTCCCTAGCATATTTTTTATGTGCACTACAGGGACTTTATCCCCTTCTACAGTAGGTAAAAATTCTGATTGGGCAGAGCCAGCCCGATTGGCAGATCCTCTAGTGTTGACTAACCAGGTGGCCTTTGCTAGATGTGTATCCCAATGTTTGAAGGTCCCACCACCCATTGCTCTCAATGTAGTCTTTAACAGTCCATTGTATCGCTCGATTTTCCCAGAGGCTGGTGCATGAGAGGGGATGTGATACACCCACTCAATGCCGTGCTCTTTGGCCCAGGTGTCTATGAGGTTGTTCCGGAAATGAGTCCCGTTGTCTGACTCAATTCTTTCTGGGGTGCCATGTCGCCATAAGACTTGCTTCTCAAGGCCCAGGAGAGTGTTCCGGGCAGTGGCATGGGGCACGGGATATGTTTCCAGCCATCCGGTGGTTGCTTCCACCATTGTAAGCACATGGCACTTGCCTTGGCGGGTTTGTGGGAGTGTGATATAGTCAATCTGCCAGGCCTTCCCATATTTGTATTTCAGCCATCATCCTCCATACCAAAGAGGCTTTAACCGCTTGGCTTGCTTAATTGCAGCACATGTTTCACATTCATGGGTAACCTGTGCGATAGTGTCCATGGTCAGGTCCACCCCTCGATCACGAGCCCATCTATATATTGCATCTCTTCCCTGATGACCTGAGGGGTCATGGGCCCACCGAGCCATAAATAATTCACCCTTATGCTGCCAATCCAGATCCACCTGAGCTACTTCAATCCTAGCAGCCTTGTCTACCTGTTGATTGTTTTGATGTTCTTCAGTGGCCTGGCTCTTGGGTACATGGGCATCTACATGACGTACTTTCACAACCAAGTTCTCTAGCTGGGCAGCAATATCTTGCCACAATGGGGCAGCCCAGATGGGTTTACCTCTGCGTTGCCAGTTACTCCGCTTCCATTGCTGCAACCACCCCCACAGGGCATTTGCCACCATCCATGAGTCAGTATAGAGATAAAGTATTGGCCATTTTTCTCGTTCAGCAATGTCTAAAGTCAGCTGGATGGCTTTCACGTCTGCAAACTGACTCGATTCACCTTCTCCTTCTGCAGTGTCTGCAACTTGTCCTATAGGACTCCATACAGCTGCCTTGCACCTCCGATGCTTTCCTACAATGCGACAGGACCCATCAGTGAACAGGGCATATTGCCTCTCATTTTCTGGCAGTTTATTATACAATGGGGCCTCTTCAGCTCTCATTACCTCCTCCTCTGGCGATATTCCGAAATCTTTGCCTTCTGGCCAGTCTGTGATCACTTCCAGAATTCCTGGGCGACTGGGGTTTCCTATTCAAATTCATTGTGTGATCAGTGCAACCCACTTACTCCACGTAGCATCAGTTGCATGATGTGTAGAGGGAACCTTCCCTTTGAACATCCAGCCCAGCACCGGCAGTCGGGGTGCTAATAGGAGCTGTGTTTCAGTACCAACCACTTCTGAAGCAGCTCAAACTCCTTCATATGCTGCCAATATCTCCTTTTCAGTTGGAGTATAGCGGGCCTCAGATCCTCGATATCCCCGACTCCAAAACCCTAGGGGTCGACCTCGGGTCTCCCCAGGTGCTTTCTGCCAGAGGCTCCAGGTAGGGCCATTCTCCCCGGCTGTGGTGTAGAGCACATTTTTAACATCTGGTCCTGCCCAGACTGGCCCAAGGGCTACTGCATGAACTATCTCCCGTTTAATCTGTTCAAAGGCTTGTTGTTGCTCAGGGCCCCATTTAAAATCGTTCCTCTTCCGGGTCACTTGATAGAGAGGGCTTACAATCAGACTGTAATTTGGAATATGCATTCTCCAAAAACCTACAACACCTAAGAAAGCTTGCGTTTCCTGTTTACTAGTTGGTGGAGACATAGCTGCTATTTTGTTGATCACATCCATTGGGATGTGACGATGTCCATCTTGCCATTTTATTCCTAAAAACTGAATCTCCTGTGCGGGTCCCTTCACCTTACTTTCTGTTTTATGGCAAAACCAGCTTTCAGAAGGATTTGAACTATTTTCTCCCCTTTCTCAAACACTTCCTCTGCTGTGTTGCCCCATACAATGATGTCATTAATGTATTGCAGGTGTTCTGGAGCTCCACCTTTTTCCAGTGCATTTTGGATTAGTCCATGGCAAATGGTGGGGCTGTGTTTCCACCCCTGGGGCAGTCGATTCCAGGTGTACTGGACGCCCCTCCAAGTGAAAGCAAACTGTGGCCGGCACTCTGCTGCCAAAGGGATTGAGAAAAAATGCATTAGCGATAACAATTGTGGCATACCACTTGGCTGCCTTTGACTCCAGTTCATATTGAAGTTCTAGCATGTCTGGCACAGCAGCACTCAGCGGTGGTGTGACTTCATTCAGGCCACGATGATAGTCTACTGTTAGTCTCCATTCTCCATTAGACTTTTGCACTGGCCAAATTGGGCTGTTAAAGGGTGAGCGAGTCCTGCTGATCACTCCTTGGCTCTCCAGTCGATGAATCAGCGTCTGTTGTGGGGGTTGGAGTAGCCGCCTTGCCTGTCGCCGGGGTTGCAGTAGCCGCTGTGTCTGTTGCAGGGGTTGGAGTAGCCGCAGTATCTGTTGGTCTGTTTTCCCTCCCTTCCCCCTGAGGGTGCTGCACAGTATTGAGCAGTGTTTGGTAGATACTAGCCAGGGCCCAGCACAGTGCGATAAGTTGTGCCTCTTTGGAATAGCCACAGCATTTTCCTTTCAAATATTCTACCACTTCATCAGGGTCCTGTAGTTGTTCAGGAGTGAAGTTCCAAACCATTGGAGGTGAGAAGTTCTCTAGATACCTGCCCATACTCTCCCACGTGCCACGCCACCCATGACTATCCAGCCTCGGGGCAGATCTCCAAGTGGTATTCTTAAATAGTTGTTTAACCTTAAACAAGACCTGGAACACATTCAGGAGACATAGCAATAGGAACATGCTGGTTTGAACATCCCAAGGATATTCAAAATTCTCCAGAGCTACTGTAATTTGCCTGGAGGAGAAGGGGAAGCTGAAGAAAGGTGTCTCCCCCATGGATTGGCTCTCCGATGAGAAAAGGTACAAGGTGTAATTATTAATAGTTTCTGATAGACGGCTCCCGAAGTACGGAGGTGACGGCAATGCTGAGTACAAATACCAGATTAGTTTCAGGACCAGCAATTCTATCGTATCATAAGCCAGTGTTACAAAGTAGAACAACATGATAACTCTGGTCCAGTTCCCACGGGTGATAAACAGCACAACAGGGAGCATATACTGCAAGTAAGGTATTACATAACGCACCTTTAAGAACAAGCGCACCAACTTTGAGAGCGAATACATCAACATTGTGACCAGCGACTATTGAACTAATATAATGAATGCTTATAACAAATTTGTTCTAACACATTCCAGTCAGATTTGTCGTTATCTCAACCTGTCGTGCCCCACGTTGGGTGCCAAAAAGGACTATTGTGGTTTAACCCCAGCTGGCAACTAAGCACCACGCAGCCGCTCGCTCACTGCCCCCACCCAGTGGGATGGGGGAGAAAGTAAAAAAAAAACCAACCTCGTGGGTTGAGATAAAGACAGTTTAATAGGACAGAAAGGAAGGAAAAATAATGATAATGATAATAATAATAATATGACAATAGTAATACTAAAAGAATTAGACTATACAAAGCAAGTGGTGCACAGTGCAATTGCTCACCACTCGCCGACCGATGCCCAGTTAGTTCCTGAGCAGCGATCCCCCCTCCCAGCCAACTCCCCCCAGTTTATATACTGGGCATGATGTCATATGGTATGGAATAGCCCTTTGGCCAGTTTGGGTCAGCTGTCCTGGCTGTGTCCCCTCCCAGCTTCTTGTGCCCCTCCAGCCTTCTTGCTGGCTGGGCATGAGAAGCTGAAAAACCCTTGACTTAGTATAAACACTACTTAGCAACAACTGAAAACATCAGTGTGTTATCAACATTCTTTTCCTACTAAATCCAAAACACAGCACTATACCAGCTACTAGGAAGAAAATTAACTCTATCCTAGCCGAAACCAGGACAAGGCTGCAAAAAGAGCTGCTTTCTATGAACCGATAATAGGAGCCCTCATACCTAATAGGAAACCTGATATGAAACCTCCACAATATTTGCAAAAAGAAATTCAATTGGCAGAAAAATTGAAGTGTACAAAAAATGAAGAAGGATCGTGGGTAACCCCGAATCAGCAAGTCCTCACCGCAGCGAAAATGATGGAAGCTCTCCTAAAGAAACTACATGAAGAAACTCACATGGGAGCTGATGCTATGATAAGCAGTGTTAAGAGATACGCTGTAGGGCCAAAAATGCAGACAAATGCAGATATAATAGTAAAGAGATGTCAAACTTGTTGTGCAAATAATCCCAAAACACAAAGAAAGCCGCCAGCAGGTGATGTAAAAAGAGGAATAACCCCTGGGAAATACTGGCAAATAGATTTCTCTGAATTACCAAAGTGCAGACAGTATAAGTATCTACTTGTTCTAGTGGATACATTTTCCAGATGGCCTGAGGCTTTCCCTTGTCGCAACAATAGGGCTAGGGAAGTAATTAGGATATTATTAAAAGAAATAATCCCTAGATTTGGAGTACCTGAGGGAGTATCCTCGGACAAAGGACCTCACTTTATTTCGGAAATAATCCAGGGGGTATCTAAATTCCTCAGGATGAAGTAGGATCTGCATACCCTTTGGAGACCACAGTCCAGTGAGAAGGTAGAAAGGATGAATCAGACCCTTAAAAGACAAATCTCTAAATTATGTCAAGAAACCCAACTCTGGTTTGGGCTGTAGCAGCTAAGCACCATGCAGCCGCTCCCTCACTCCTCTCCCCCTCCTTCCCCCCCCCCACTCCCAATGGGATGGGGAGGACAATCGGGAAAGAAGGTAAAACTCATGGGTTGAGATAAGAACAGTTTAATAACTAAAGTAAAATATAATACTAACAATAATAATAATGAAATATAATAATAAAAATGAAAAGGAATATAACAAAAAAAAAAAAAAGAGGGGAAAAAAAAACCCCACTGATGCACAATGCAATTGCTCACCACCTGCTGACCAATGCCTGAGCAGTGATCGGCCCCTCTCAGCCAACTCCCCCCTGTTTATATACTGGGCATGACGTTCCATGGTATGGAATACCCCTTTGGCTAGTTGAGGTCAGCTGCCCTGGCTATGCTCCCTCCCAGCTTCTTGCACACCTGCTTGCTGGCAGAGCATGGGAAACTGAAAAGTCCTTGGCTGAAGATAAGCGCTACTTAGCAACAACTAAAACCTCAGAGTGTTATCAACATCATTCTCACACTAAATCCAAAACACAGCACTGTACCAGCTACTAAGAAGAAAATTAACTCTGTCCCACCCGAAACCAGGACACCATCTTACACAGCACCCTTAACTCCCATGCAGTCAAACTTAAAACTAACAGATAATGCTCTTCTAAAATATTGCCAGATATTAATGAAATGTTTAAGGACTTTCCACACACAGCTGAAAGAAGTTTTACTAGAATCCACCACTGAAGTCTGTCACTCCTTGAAACCAGGAGACTGGGTCTACATTAAGATATACCAGTAAAAACACACCCTTCAGCTGTGCTGGAAGGGACCTTATCAGGTACTGGTAATTGCTAATGCTACAGTAATGCACAAGGGCTGCTCAACTAGATCAGCCTAGATCAGAGCTTCCCAGTGTAAAAGGGTCACACCACCTTCAGACACAATGCAGAGCGTATCACCTGTCACAGCAGAGCTGGATGATCTGGATGAACTTCCTTTGATCAAATGTCAACAGAAGTACAACCTACAACCCTGCAAATAGGCTTTGATGACCCTATTATTATCATCTGAACCTGTCAATTGTTATTAGAAATTGTAGCTTTGTTTGCTCTGGGATTTTGCATTTGGGTTTATATTATTACTGGTCATATACTAACCTGTAAGAATTGTTATATGATAAAATCTTAAGGAATGAAGGATTATGAGAGGTATGTGGCTCTAAGGCCTATAAGATACTGCCTGTTAATTGGACTAACACCTGTACATTAGGATGGGTTGGTTGTTTTTTTCTTGACATTTCAATACATCCAGACCTCTTCTGGAATGATGGACACAACTTACCCCAGCATACCAAACAAAGTATAAAATGCTCTGTGCAAAATCCACTTGTTAAATATTTGACAAACTGGCTTCCACCAGTTTGCATGAACATTCCTCCCCTGGCTAGGAGTATCAGAATTCTAAAGGGCTGTCATAAATATATCTATTGTAATGGAAGAGATGGGTAATGCTATTTCAGCCTTACAGTTAGAGGTAAAACAAGCATCTCAGGTAGCCCTGCAAAACAGAATGGCATTAAATTATGTGCTCGTCACTCAAGAAAGGTACATGTATACACCACTTGCTGTACAGATGCAGACCAAGATCAGAGAATAGAAATGGACATACATAAAATTTGAGGTAAACTTCAAATACTGCATGAAATACCTGGGAAAAAAAACTTTTTGACTGATGTGGACAGCTCGAAGACATGAAAGGATGGTTAAGGAAAAACTGCTTAAGACAACACTGAAATATAATTTGTTGGGATTATTAACTTTGGTGGTTATGTATGCATTAGTTCAGTTGATCTTATGTTGTAGCCAATTGGTATGTAAAAGGATAGAACAAGGCATAACGCAAGCAGAGGCCAGAACAATAATGCTGAACATGTTAGAGGGTAAGGAAGAAGAAAAGGAAGAAGTGCTTGGACTAATGACTATAAATGATTATAAAATCTAGAGGCAAGAACGAATGATGGGACAGCACGGCCCATGCGGTGATAGATCCTGGGCTCCCAGAAGTTGTGAGCAGGGCGTCTGCAACCCTTCTACCATACTCTAGATATTTAAGAACAAGAGCCTCCTTATCTGAAGGTGCCTGAAATTGAGCTGTAAACAAACAAAGCGAGCAAAGGGAATAAACCTAAGTGAGGTAAAGCAAATGTCTTTGGAAATGGAAAATGATAGAAAGAAGCATAAGGAAGAATTTGAAAGACTTGCAATGATGAATGTGTGTGAGTAATAAATACTCACAAAAGGGGGGAATGAAGGGGAAATTCTAATTGTAACTGCTCAGCAGCGGTAATTTGTGACTGAGGAATGATCTGGCATGGAGGGCAAGAAGGCCCAGCTGCAAGAAGGGGTTAAACTGGCTGGAAGCAGGAATGCCAGAGACAGAAAGACTCCTTGTAAGGGAGTGAAGTTTCCCTGGGTGATGAGATAAGAAACAACCTCAGCATTGTCTTGTAGCCATTCTGGAATGTGAGGGCTCAGGGGCCACCTTTGGGCAGCAGAGCTGGGCTGGGGGATGGACCCAGAGCCGGGCTGAGGTGCCCCATGCAACCGCTCAGGGAATTGATGCTGGTGTATATAAGGAATCTGCTTGTGGCACATCTTTGCAGAGTCCATGTAGAACCGCTTATGGCGGTAGGACTCTGCCCAATGCATTGTTCATTAATTTTTTCTTTTATATTTAAGCACAAATATGTGTCTAATTCACCTCGAGGGGTACCATAAAAATTCCCCAACATTACACTGATTCATATTCTATTTCTTTTAGAATTCTCCTCTTTAAATAGCTTAACATTGAATTTAATTAGCTGCATTTAATAAGCAGAAAACATTGTCATATTAAATATACATTCTCTGTGAAGATGCAGTTTGAAGAGAAAAATCTTCTAGCCTTCAGAATTACAGCTGCTAACCAATACTTAGACAAAGGAACTACATATTCCTTATTTTCTTCTTTACATTTCTTGTACTTTATCACTACATATGTGTTAGATAGCTGTGGCCCAAAAGCAGAGCCCCAATTCTGATGCTTTCCAAACTATTTGGGAGTTCAGAAATAACAGAGTACTCCCCATGAGAGGCCCTAGGCTCTGGAATCAAATTCCCTCTTTGGTCTACTAGTTCCTGGATTTAGAAACATTCCAGGCATGCTACATAGTCCCTCTTATCTTGCAGGCATTCAAAGAGGATGAGGCCTGAGAGATGGAAGGGCTGGAAATACGAAGAACAATGTTTCATAACATTGGTCCCTAGAGTGTCTTTATTTTTTGTGGGAGAATATGTAAATAGGAGTATTCACAGTTGGAAATTCTGAAGAACTGAATTATGTACTGAAACCTTGTAGGCTTTCAGCATGCTAAATGCTGAAAGGTACTTAGAGCTGTGGGTCATTATACATGTCTTTTGCTTGTTCCGCAACAAAAACAATATGAAGAAACCATGCCATATAATTAAGTCCCAAATAACCGCACTTACTAAATAATACACAAACATGCAAGATACAGCTAGGGGCATGCTGCTGCTCTGACAGGTTTCTGGCAGCTTCTATAAACAGAGAGGGCGGTATTAAAAGATTCACAAGTGATTTAAAGAGACACTAATGTGTCCTTATACACTAAGAAATCAAATTGGTGCTGCAGAAATCAAATCAATAAATAAAAAGAAGCGTAGGCTGTAAAAAGAAAGCATTCCACTATGTTGTCCTTTATTTTTTTAAGAGAAAAAGTAAAATGCAATGGTTGAAGGAATTTTGGTCAATAAGAAAAACATTCTTAAACACCACAAGTCATAACAGAAAGATTCATACAATAATGCTAAAATAATACTGAAGTGGTCTGAGCTATATCTAGTTTCAGCAGCCTATGAGGTTATTTAATGCATTGTATTTATGCTATAATTGTTAACCAAACAAGTAATAAATAATTATATACAAATCTCCCGTCAAACTAAAATCAAAACAATAAAAACCTTTAACATAAGTGCAATAATACTAACTACAAAGACAGACATATCCACATTATGGCCCCTTTATATCACTCAGACAAAATACAAGGACATTAAAGCAGGCATAAATGTAGATACAATTAGTCCCATTTTAAAGAAGCCTTGGTGTAACTGAGAATTGCGTTTATACAATCAAGTTCGCTCTTATTTTACCACTTTCTGCATAGACATTAAATCTAATCCCTCTGGTGTTCACATAGCATAATCCCAAGTGCCTTTAAAGATACCAGTGATAGACATTACTAAGTGTTCCTTTATACTGCATGATTGTACAATACATAGCCCCAAATACAATATGATAGAATACTACTCTGTGTGTGTTTATATATATGTGTACAAACATATATTTATATATCTGCATGGCTCATTACAGACAACAGTGCAGTTCACTTTTGACTGCATCATATTATATCTTGGTCTCTGTATTGGGTTTGTATGGCAAGGTTTTGGTACTGGGGGGGCTACAGGGGTGGCTTCTGTGAGAAGATGCCAGAAGCTTTCCCCATGTCCAATAGAGCCAGAGCCAGCTGGCTCCAAGACGGACCTGCCACTGGCCGAGCCAATCAGTGATAGTTGGTAGCGCCTCTGTGATAACACATTTAAGAAGGGGGAAAAAACTGCTGTGCAACAGCAGCCAGAGAGAGGAGTGAGAATATGTGAGAGAAAGAACTCTGCAGACACCAAGGTCAGTGAAGAAGGAGGGGGAGGAGGTGCTCCAGGCGCCAGAGCAGAGATTCCCCTGCAGCCCCTGGTGAAGACCATGGTGAGGCAGGCTGTCCCCCTGCAGCCCATGGAGGTCCACGGTGGAGCAGATATCCACCTGCAGCCCATGGAGGACCCCACGCCAGAGCAGGTGGATGCACCCAAAGGAGGCTGTGACCCCCGTGGGAAGCCCATGCTGGAGCAGGCTCCTGGCAGGACCTGTGGCCCCGTGGAGAGAGAGGAGCCCACACTGGAGCAGGTTTGCTGGCAGGACTTGTGACCCTGTGGGGGACCCATGCTGGAGCAGTCTGTTCCTGAAGGACTGCACCCTGTGGAAAGGACCCATGCTGGAGCAGTTCATGAAGAACTGCAGCCCGTGGGAAGGACCCACATTGGAGAAGTTCGTGGAGGACTGTCTCCTGTGGGAGGGACCCCATGCTGGAGCAGGGGAAGAGTGTGAGGAGGAAGGAGCGGCAGAGAGAATGTGTGATGAACTGACCGAAACCCCCATTCCCCATCCCCCTGCGCTGCTCGGGGGGAGGAGGTAGAGAAAATCGGGAGTCAAGTTGAGCCCAGGAAGAAGGGAGGGGTGTTTTAAGATTTGTTTTTATTTCTCATTATCCTACTCTGATCTGATTGGTAGTAAAGTAAAGTCCAGCCAGGGTCTTTACATTGGTAGTAAAGTCTGTTTTGCACATGATGGCAATTGGTGAGTGATCTCCCTGTCCTTATCTCAACCCACGAGCCTTTCGTTATATTTTCTCTCCCCTGTCCAGCTGAGGAGGGGGAGTGATAGAGTGGCTTGGTGGGCCCCTGGCATCCAGCCAGGGTCAACCCACTACAGTATCTGATATTTTGGGATTATGCAATTCAATGCCCTATCAGGGTGTAAAAGTGAAAAATGACAGAAGAAACATCTCTGAAAATAAATTTGAAATTTCCTGCCTCGTGCATTATTAAAATTAGAGCTTTAACAATACAGCAGCACACACCATTATATAGCACTCTCACTATAGATTTCACCAGTTAGCAGAGAAGCGAGGCCATGGGAGAACTCCTGGCTAAGTTAGAGTCAAAGAAGTTTCTGTATTGAACACCAAATATGAGAGAAGTGCAACCAAGATCAAAATACAACCTGCCTACAAGAAAACATTTCACAGGTGGTGAAAAAAGTGATCCACTAATGCATAATTTGAATGTCAGAATCTAATGTTCTTTTCCATATTTACTGATCACATTAGGGAACTGGCCGACATTTCAAAGAACTGAAGGACAGATAATAAAAAATTATTTTTAAGTGAGCATCAAACTGATACCATTTCATGAAATCATTACATTATTACATTTGCATTTACTATATTGTGTTTAAAAATACATTTTTTAATGCATTCTCAACTTAGGGTGAAAGATACTAAACAGCATAAGAGACAAACATGTAGCACAATGGGTCACATAGGGTTTATTTATAATGCAGATTCTTTGTGGGGAACTTTTGCACAGCCTAGAATTGATTGAAAGTCATAGTCTTGATAAAAGATGTTTCCAGAGAACTGACTGGAATCAGGACTGAAGATTCCTGAGAAAACAGAATTGTCTGGGTGTGGCTTATCAGCACCTCTCACGAAGGATGTATACAGTGTAAATGCAGAAGTTGTACTTGGAGGATATCCAAACATCACATTACTGATTTCTCTCCAAAGAGCAAATAGCCAGTAAGGCCCCAACTTCTACCACTTGGCAGCAAAGTGAAGATATTTAACATACACAGTTTTTTCCAGCTGTGACATATGGGAGTGTTTGTAAATTAATATATTTCCTATGAAAGAAGCAACAAACTTACCATACCATTCTGGCAGCCCAATCCTCAGTTACACTAAAGTTGTTTTACACTTCTCTGGCACTACCAGGCATGTTAAAGAGAGCAAAGAATATCTGAGAATATCTCCTCCCCAGTTAGTTAGCCATGGCTAGCATTAAGGGATCCAATTTGAATCCCTGATACAAGGGATTGGGATACAACTATTCTGTGCTTTTTGAGGAAAGTAAAGTGCAAGGGAGAAGTCCTCTTATTTGTTTTACCTGTCTTTGTTATGTGCACCTGTTTTAATTTATTAACTCCTTGAGGCAGAGGCATTTTGTAAAGCACTTGCCCAACATGCAAATTCAGCATTAGGCAATCATCTCTAAACAATCCAAAAAGCCCTCTACTCTGCCTTCAACTTTTTCCTGCAGATTCTCCAGTGGTGTAAAATCAAGCAGCAGCTTCCAAAAAGCCAAACAATTCATTATCTGCCTCTCCTAGACTGATATAAGCAATGGCTTTATGGGTATAAAATTTGCATCATGCTTCTCTGTCATTTCTGTGAGTTTGATTCTCCTTCCAGTCAAGTCAATGGGAATGCCAGGTGCCCACCAAGCCGCTCTATCACTCCCCCTCCTCAACTGGACAGGGGAGAGAAAATATAATGAAAGGCTTGTGGGTCGAGATAAGGACAGGGAGATCACTCACCAATTACTGTCACGGGCAAAACAGACTTGATTCAGGGAAATTAATTTATTACCAATCCAATCAGAGCAGGATAATGAGAAATAAAAACAAATCTTAAAACACCTTCCCCCCCACCCCTCCCTTCTTCCTGGGCTCAACTTGACTCCTGAATTCTCTACCTCCTCCCCCCTGAGCGGCACAGGGGGATGGGGAATGGGGGTTGCAGTCAGTTCATCACACGTTGTCTCTGCTGCTCCTTCCTCCTCACACTCTTCCCCTGCTCCAGCATGGGGTCCCTCCCACAGGAGACAGTCCTCCACGAACTTCTCCAATGTGAGTCCTTCCCACGGGCTACAGTTCTTCATGAACTGCTCCAGCATGGGTCCTTTCCACAGGGTGCAGTCCTTCAGGAACAGACTGCTCCAGCATGGGTCCCCCACAGGGTCACAAGTCCTGCCAGCAAACCTGCTTCAGCGCGGGCTCCTCTCTCCATGGGGCCACGGGTCCTGCCAGGAGCCTGCTCCAGCATGGGCTTCCCACGGGGGTCACAGCCTCCTTTGGGTGCATCCACCTGCTCTGGTGTGGGGTCCTCCATGGGCTGCAGGTGGATATCTGCTCCACCGTTAACCTCCATGGGCTGCAGGGGGACAGCCTGCCTCACCATGGTCTTCACCAGGGGCTGCAGGGGAATCTCTGCTCTGGCGCCTGGAGCACCTCCTCCCCCTCCTTCTTCACTGACCTTGGTGTCTGCAGAGTTGTTGCTCTCACATCTTCTCACTCCTCTCTCCCAGCTGCCGTTGCGCAGTAGTTTTTCCCCCTTCTTAAATGTGTTATCACAGAGGCGCTACCACTGTTGCTGATTGGCTCAGCCTTGGCCAGCGGCGGGTCCATCTTGGAGCCGGCTGGTACTGGCTCTATTGGACATAGGGGAAGCTTCTGGCATCTTCTCACAGAAGCCACCCTTGTAGCTCCCCCCAGTACCAAAACCTTGCCACGCAAACCCAATACGTCAGCAGGGCAGAACTGGTCCAGGAGTCATGAATATCCTTCATCTAACAAAGGAGTCTGAGTGCTGTTCTTTCCACTGTTGGAGTGGGCAATGCAATTACTGGGGCAGTTTGTGGGAACCACCAGAACTCACATATCTTTCTGTTCTCCATTCCAAAATGGAGAGAGCAAAATTTCCAGTGGAAATGTTTGACCAATTAAATAAACACAGCATGGAGTAGTTAAACTTTGGGGCTGAGTATAAACATACTTGTTTAGTTCAAAATGTTTTAAGAATGAAAATGAAGGGCCCCACTTATCCCTGCCTTGAAAAGGACTGTGACTAATGTGAAAAATGTTTTTGAATCAGAGCAGGAAAAAGTGTGCCCTCTGGTTTTGGAATACTTCCTTGGTATTTTTGATGAAGTGAAAGTTTTCCTTGGAGAAAACACTTTGCCTCCTCTAATGTATGCCTGATGGGAGCAGGGAGGAAAAGGCTTCCCTTTTCAAAAGCAAATTGGAGTAAAAAGCATAAAATTCAAGGAGAGAAATGAAGCAAAACTTTGAAAGAAATAGTCCTAGTTATGCAGGTTTGTTATCACAGTTTACTGGAAAGTCTCAGAATCAAGAACATTGTATCATATTAGGCTGAAGGAATCTCAAAATGTAACTGAGAGTAGGTAATTCAGTATCCACATGATATAAAGGTTAAGCTGAATCATAGTCTTCAACCACATTATGAAACACTTCCATTCAAAAAGGACACCAAAGCCATTGGCTTTCTCCAGCAAACATTATATAATGTGTAAAATAACAGACCAAAGATCTTGGGGAGATGTGACAGAGAGCGTAAACACCTACCTCATCATCCAAGCTAGATGAAAGATAGCATTGCTGGGAAAGAAAAAGAAACAGAAGAGCAAAAACATCCTGTCCCTTAATTTGGAGGATCTTTATGCAATGTAAAATACTATTGACTAAGACTGTTTCAAAAGCAATAGTGATAAAATTACATTTTCTAATTGGAAATACTAAGTATAGGAGGCAAACATTTTCTTCAGGTCCCACTATCAACTGGCATCATTGTCGCTAGAAGCACTGGTTTCAATTCAATAGAATATTCACTAAATATGTAATATAAAAAATCCCCTGTGACCACCTATTCTACCTCCTGTTTGATTCTGGCTACAAGATTTCTTCAAACCAACCTCTTTATAGAATCATTCTTTCCCTGGAAAAGAGTCCTTTTGAGATATGTAAACCTGACTTATCCTTTTATAAGTAAGTGCATGCACATATTAGGCCATGAACAAGACTCTTCTCCAGATGTAGATCATAAATATTTACTGAACATTTCAACTGTTCCTGGACCAATTCTTTTATTAGAATAGAATATAATCAAAACTCCTAGCTATCCTTAACTCTGCTGGCTGTAAGCTCATCCTCCTTTACTTACTTCTCTTACTGTCTTTCTGCAATTCCTACCTTCTGCTTTACAATATGAATTAATGTTTAGTTTATCCTTTCTTTATAGCTGTTATTTCTGAAATAGCTGCTTTAATTTTCTCTCTAAATGGGGTTTTTAGTCTGCTTTTTATTCTGGGATTTTTGGCTTCTGGGGCATCTAGTAAAATGTTCTTTAAAAGTTTCCAATAATCATTCAAACTTTTTCTGTTCTTTTTCATAAGTTGTTTAGCTTTTAAATATTTACAGCATTTTTTTAATGAAAGAGGAAGATATGAAGCACAGATTTAGGAAAGGTGCATATTACCTAACACAGTTTTTGATAAAAAGACTCTTTTTTTAAACAAAAGAAATGCTGTAAGCAAAAGAAATTGGACAAAATAGGGTTTACTGCAGGTAAAGAACTGATAGACGACAACAGTTATTGTTGAAAAATAAAGTGAAAAGGTTCCTAGTAGAATCGATTAATCTTGAGAATCTGTTTTGTTTATTCTTTATTAATAAGACATAGTTGCCTACAATAGCTTGTAATAAGACTAACACACTCAGAAGATACCTTCCAGTCTTAATTTCCAAAACTACGGTTTTTAAAGCATGAAGTATGTAAGGACATTTTAGACATCCTGATCTAGCCACAGGCAATTTGAATTAAGAGGTTGCTTCCCCTAAAGGTCTACCAGCATTAGTGCATATGTAATTGCTCACTAACCCAGTTCTGTTAAAATGACTCAGTTTATCATAAACACACCTTAAACACAGTTTATCTTAAACATGTTTTTAGTAGATGTTTTTAACCAGATAATTTTGACAGAACTGTTAGAGAGCAATTACAAACACAGGTCCAGTTGGACAGTGGCCCGTGACACAAAAGCTTTGGCAAGTAACACTGGGGGCCAGCTTCTTAACTTGTATCAGCTATAGGCAGAACAGCTCAACCGACCATGCCCAAAATTACAGGTGTGGATCTTATTTTTTTTTCTAGAAATTAAAGCAAGTCCAACTCAGACTAAATAGATATGCAGTTGGTGTATAAAGCTTTGTTAGGGCACCAAGTGCACCTCTTCTCCAAGGATTTAGCTGCCTATGGCTGCCTAGGGCTGTGTAGAAAGAGTGGTGTGAGAAAAAGCTGTGGGAAGAGGGATCCTGTCCACCTTCGCTCCAGAGCTGCTTTTAAGCTCAGGCTCTCGCTCTCAGTCTCTGCCTGACTTTTGTTGCAGGAATGCCTGTGCTTGGTATTCTACCTTCCTGATTCTGACTCTGATCCTGACCTGCTCACTTGACTTTCTGGCTTGATCTTGGACCTGTCTCATCACTACAGGCTTGCCTGGTGATCTGAACTGTTAGCTAAACCTCGCTACCATCACCAGGCCTGCTCTGCTCTTTGTGCTCAGGTACTGTGGGACTGCACCCTTGTCAGTGATGATGTTGGAGATATGCGAGAAACAAAAACAAAGGATGCTACTTAGTTAACGAGGCGTGACCTTGAGAAGAGAAACAAGATGACACCAGAAGTCAGTGGGTAAAGAAATACCAAGATAAGCACAGGGGCAATCAAAGAGCTACTTGAACTTTGAGTGAACTATCCTAATTAACATACTAGAAAACCCGCCCTTAGGTAGGGAGAGCCCCCTACCAACAGAAGCCCCTTCCTCACAGAACATGTGCAGTAAAAAAGGAGGACACTGCGACTTTAAGTGGAGATGAGGCTTGCGAGAACCAATAGGAACGAGGGTAACTAAGCAAAACTGTAAAAATAGTGATAACTGTTGCTTGAAAGGTATAAAATGCTTTACCGTGTGTTAACCAGGTGTGCTAGCTTTGTGGAGTTACCACCTAGCACCCATCTCTGTGCAGACATGAAATAAACAAATATCTCAACTCTGTGTGTTAATCGGCTTTTTTGCACACTGGGTGAAAGAATCCTGATTTTTGGGACAACATTTTGGCACCCCAGATGGGACGGCCATAAGGCCTTGCCCGGATCGTCTTGCTGTCCCCGACAGCGGACCGGACCGGACTGAGCTCCAGCGCACACCGACCTATTGATCGGGGACTCCTCTGGATTCCCTCCGAAGCCGGGGCGACAAGCGACTCAAAGGTGCAACACTGACCAGAGATATTTGTATCAGGGTGAAAGGGGAATGAACCCTTGGATCGGTGAGTATAAAATTTAATTACAAATTCAATGACTCCCGTGGAAGGTTAAAGGGTAAAGTCGCACATAGACGCTTGGCAAGGGGTGCCGTAATTGACCAGGGGGGTCAGAGCCGAGTGCGCATCAAGTCGCCGGTGGGGCGCATAAAGTCGCACGTAGACGCTTGGCAAGGGTTGCCTTAATTGACCAGGGGGGTCAGAACTGAGTGCGCATACTGACCAAGGGGGGTCAGAGCGGTACTGACCAAGGGGGGTCAGAGTGGAAATTACTGACCAAAGGGGGGTCAGAAGGGTAATTACTGACCAAGGGAGTCAAAGCCAGCAAATAGGTAAATTTGGTTAAAATGGGAGCAAGCCAATCCACAATTCCTCCCTGTAGCCCTTTGGGGTGTATTTTGAAAAATTGGAATAAGTTTGGGGGAGATCTGATGACTAAAGATAAAATGAAAAGATATTGTAATCAATGGTGGCTGAATTATAAAATTGGGTGACGATGAGGTCTGGCCAGAAAATGGATCAGTAAACTATAACGCTATATGACAATTGATGTCGTTTTGCCGTTGGATGGGGAAATGGGACGAAGTACCTTATGTTGATGCCTTTATGACTTTGTACAGAAAACCTGATATGCGGGAAAAATGTAAGCTAAAGACTGACCTAGTGATGTATACAGCTTCTGAGAAAAAGGAGAGTGGTTGTTGCATAGGCTGTGATGATAGAAAGATTGCAGGGGGAGAAGAGCAGAAAGATGTGCAACTGTTAGTCCCGACAGCCCCACCTCTATACAAAAATAGTGCTGGACAATTGCCAATCGATCCTAATTTACAATCGGGCAATGAGAATTTTAGCCCCATTTCCAGCCAGACTAGAGGGCACGCTGAACCAGTTGTACAGGCTCCCCTGAGACAGGCGGTGGGACCAGAAGGACTGCTGGTTTTTATACATGTTCCGTTCACTACCTCTGACCTGTTAAATTGGAAACAATCTGTTGGATCCTATAAGGGAAACTCTGAGGGAGTACATCAACTATTAGAAGCTATAATGTTAACACATAATCCCAACTGGGGAGATATACAGGCTCTGCTAAATACATTCTTTATGGCAGAGGAAAAGAGAATGGTGATTGAAAGGGCCAGGGAAGAAGGGGGAAGGAGAAACAGGCAAGAAGATTCTGAGGAGTTCCTACCTACTAAAAGGGACCCAGAATGGGATCCTAATGGGGGGGGGAAATGAGGGCTCAACTCAAGCAGTATCAGCAGCTGATACTATATGGGGTTCAGCATGGAGTGCCTAAACCGAAGAATGTGTCTAAGCTTTATGAGGTAAGGCAGGGTCCGGAGGAAAATCCATCAGCCTTTTACGAAAGGCTATGTGAGGTAGCTAGAAAATGGACGGACTTGAATCCGGATGATGAGGCAAATCAGAGGATGTTCAATATATGTTGTTTATTGGGTAGTCAACTCAGGATATAAGGAGAAAGTTGCAGAAAGTTGATGGAGCTGGGGGAATGTCGATCTCACAATTGATAGAGATAGAGTATAAGGTTTATAACAATCGAGATGAGAGGGAAAGAAAAGAAAAACAGAACAAAATGAAGTTGCACGCATCTTTGCTGGCAGCGGCAATAAATGGAAATGATGTTGAAAGGAAGGGTAGAGGAAAAAGTAAAGGAAGAGGAGGATGCGGTGGAATAATGCAGGGAAGAGGTCCGCAAAACTGAACCCCTTTAGGGCTAAATCAGTGTGCGGTCTGTAAACAGGAGGGACACTGGAAGAATGAATGCCTGAAACGAAAGGGGCCAAAGGAACGGGATCATGCAGAAAATGCTAATCTTATTATGTTAGAAGATTCAGACAATGAATGAAGGGGACCAGGGGAGAACATTAAAATCTCCCCAGCTGATCCCCTGGTTCCAGTTAAGCTGGGGAATGAGACCACAGATTTTTTTAATTGACAGTGGGGCTACTCATTCAGTAGTCACCACTTGTAAAGGACCTCTAAGTAAAGTAACTATACCTATTGTTGGGGCAAAGGGAAGAAGAATGTTAAGGCCATTTTTACAACCAATGGAATGCACAACTGGGGGAGCTAAATTAATTCATGAGTTTCTATACATGCCAGAATGCCCCCTACCTTTATTGGGGTGAGATTTATTATGCAAACTAAATGCACAAGTAACCTTTTCTAAGAATGCTGTACAGCTCCATATCCCGCCTGAAACCGCCTGGAGAGCTCAGATCTGCTTGCTGACAGATGAAACACTGGAAGAAATTGAAGAGAATATTCCAGATGCTGTATTAAATGTGGTAATTCCCCTGGTATCGGCTTCAAAAAACCCAGGTAAAGCAAAAAACGTGAGTCCAATTAAAGTAGAACTAAAAGAGGGGGCAAAACCAGTAAGGGTGCATCAACATCCTATTAGGCTGGAAGCTCGCAAGGGCCTCGAAGCCCTGATAAATACCTTTATTCAATATGGACTGCTCAGAGAATGTCAATCTGAATACAATACACCGATTTTATTGGTGAGAAAGCCTCACTCCCAGGATTACCAATTAGTGCAGGACTTGAGGGCTATAAATTGGATAACCAAAGACATACATCCTACGGTGTCTAACCCTTATACTTTGTTAGCTTCTGTACCCGAAAACAATGCCTATTTTACAGTGTTGGACCTAAAAGATGCCGCCTTCTGCATTCCAGTGGATGAACAGAGTCAAACACTCTTCACTTTTGAATGGGAGAATCCGACTACTGGAAGGAAAGGACGACTGTGTTGGACCGTTCTTCCCCAGGGATTTAAAAATAGTCCCACTTTGTTCAGTGAAGTATTGGCCAAAGAATTAGAACAATGGCAAACTAATAATGATAATGTTACTCTCTTACAGTATGTGGACGATATCTTAATTGGAGCAGATACAGAACAGACTTGTACAGAAGCCACAGTAAGCCTGCTAAACTTTCTGGGAATAGCCGGATTCTGCTGGATATGGATCCCCAATTTCGGACTTACAACCAAACCCTTATACGCAGCCACAAAGGGCCTTGTGGGAAGTTGTTAGAATGGACTCCAGAGTGTCGGAGTAGTTTTGATGAAATTAAAAAAAATGATGGAAGCTCTCCTCAAGAAACTACATGAAGAAACTCACATGGGAGCTGATGCTATGATAAGCGGTGTTAAGAGATACGCTGTAGGGCCAAAAATGCAGACAAATGCAGATATAATAGTAAAGAGATGAAACTTGTGTAAATAATCCCAAAATACAAAGAAAGCCGCCAGCAGGTGACGTAAAAAGAGGAATAACCCCTAGGGAATACTGGCAAATAGATTTCTCTGAATTACCAAAATGTGGACAACATAAGTATCTACTTGTTCTAGTGGATACGTTTTCCGGATGGCCTGAGACTTTCCCTTGTCCGAACAATGGGGCTAGGGAAGTAATTAGGATATTACTAAAGGAAATAACCCCCCGGATAACTAGAGTTGGACCATATGTCGTTAAAAGGGTTGGACAACAACGACTTTTGTTTAATCCATCATGGTCCCTCAAACGGGTAGAACTATCAATGCAGATTAATATCTCTGCAGTTAAACCAGCCTGTTCACCATTCATAAGTGCGTCCTATACAGGATGGTTAGCATGGTTACATGGGCAGTCTCTTACCCTTCCAAATCGAGTAAAAAGAAATGTAACTGGTATCCTAGGGACAGGATTGAGAGTCTTAAACAGCATAGATATGAAGAACTTGCAAAAAAACTTAGTACAGCCACACATGATCTAAAAAAATTAGAACATCCATTGCGATCCTCCCTTAGGAACTCATCGATGGCTGTTATCTGATATATTGCCTCAGCGGGAAAGGGTTAATGAAAAGGACCACCAATAATCATAGATGCACTTGGTATAGCCCAAAATAATATTTCTCTAGCTCTTAGTTGTATCCAGGCTCAACTGTGGGTGCAATATACAATAGCAGCAATTGTAAGAGAAGGTGAAGATGGCACCTTACCTACTGAAATTCAGGAAATAATCTGGGAAAAGGCAACTGCATTTGAAAGAGAATTCCAGTCATGGTGGTATCTGGGCAATTTCACTCACAATCCTATCCATAACAAAGCCATGGCCTTTGTTGTAACCATACGGAATGCATCAGTAAAAGCCATCTACCCGATCATCGCGTTAGGCTTAAATCACAATGGGACTGTACTTTATCCACTAGAGCATAGAGTATGGGCCCAACGAGACAATAACAGATGGCAGACTGTTGAAGTTGATGTATGTATGGTACGGGAACAACAGGGATTTATTTGCGAAAGTAATACCATCAAAGCTCAAGACATTTGTCTTGACACTGAGCAAAATGTTTGTCACTTCGAGATACATCCAGAAGAAATCCCTGGAACCGTGCTTTTATATATATTGGGAAAGGATGTGTGTGTATAAGAACTCTATGTAATTTTATAGTTGTAGATAATATTACTGTCGGGATAAATAATCACTCAAATACTTGCATTTGTAACTTTACTAACATTATAGGATGTGATTTCAACTATTCAGCTCCGGTTACGACTTATCAGCTAATACAATCCAATTATACTTTAGTTAAGGATCTATTGCTTACTTCCATTGGGATGGATCTCACGCTGGTGAAAAAATTTTTACAACATAATGATCTACACCGGTTGCTGGAACGTGCCCGAGAAGAGGGACAAAGGACTTTAATCACCGTTCACCATGACACAGAAGAGAGACATTGTGGTTTGGACCGGGTGAAGAAAGATGGAGAACATAGGTGGTGGGAAGCCCTCCTCGGATGGTCACCCAAGGCAACAGGCATTCTTAATCTCATGCTACACCCTGTTGTGATCTTGTTATCACTAACATGTTTACTGCTTATAATCGTACTGTATTTTAAGGTTTGGTACATGATGAAGCAAATTGCTCTAATGCAATCACCCAGGGTATGCACGCTCATGACAGAGGGAGATAAATCCCTCAAACTTGAAAACTTCCCTATAAAGGACAGGGAAAAATTCCAGCGAGACATATGTCAATGGGAAGGAACCTATGAGCAGTTTTGGAAAATTTTGAAATCTCCCAGAGACTGAAGTTTTAGAATGAAAATATCTAAGTGAGACTTATTTTAAATAAGAACTATTTATCTAAGTCTCAAAGGGGGGAATTGTTGGAGATATGCGAGAAACAAAACCAAAGGATGCTACTTAGTTAACGAGGCGTGACCTTGAGAAGAGAAACAAGATGACACCAGAAGTCAGTGGGTAAAGAAATACCAAGATAAGCACAGGGGCAATCAAAGAGCTACTTGAACTGTGAGTGAACTATCCTAATTAACATACTAGAAAACCCGCCCTCAGGCAGGGAGAGCCCCCTACCAACAGAAGCCCCTTCCTCACAGAACATGCGCAGTAAAAAAGGAGGATGCTGCGACTTTAAGTGGAGATGAGGCTTGCGAGAACCAATAGGAACGAGGGTAACTAAGCAAAACTGTAAAAATACTGATAACTGTTGCTCGAAAGGTATAAAATGCTTTACCGTGTGTTAACCAGGTGTGCTAGCTTTGTGGAGTTACCACCTAGCACCCATCTCTGTGCAGACATGAAATAAACAAATATCTCGACTCTGTGTGTTAATCGGCTTTTTTGCACACCGGGTGAAAGAATCCTGATTTTTGGGACAACAATGCCACTGTCCTGCCTGCCTTGGCTCCTGACTCACCTTCCCTTAAAGAGTGGCCTGCCCTTGCTGCTTCCTGCCAAGTATGACTGTGAACCTTTGGAGGGTACAGAATAAATTCTTATCCTAATTCTCTGGATAAAGCTCTTAAAAAGCATGCATACAGGAAGGAATATTTCCACTTTTAAAAACATATCTTATCTCTTCTATAAAGGCTTTCCACTACAGAGAGAAAGGAAAGTCAGATGAGCGTTCAAATCTACTGCTGTTGTATGCCTCAGAATGGAGAAACTGTTAAGGAAAAGCACCTGATTTTCTTGCAGGGATGAAACATCCTGACCGCAATTTTCAGTTGTCTGAGCTCAACTGTCTGAGCTGTGCTAGCTAGGCTACCAAGCTGTTCCTCAAACAAATCAGATGTATACTACTGTATTTGGTGACAATCTAAGTTACACAATTTTAGTTGGTTGCTTTTGCTAACTGATGCCTGTTCTAAGTGTATACTCCATATGCTTGAAACTTAGGAGCGGACCTGGCATTGGCAAGGATAGGCAAGCTGACAGTTACCCAGACTGATATGCATGTCATTAACAACTCAATTTCAAGAACATATATTTATACGTTTTGCAAAACTGACCACTGCTGTTATAATAAAGGTAAATTTATATCAGTGAGATATCACAGTTGTGAGGGCATTTCATAGAATCATAGAATCATAGAATCATAGAATGGTTTAGGTTGGAAGGGACCTTTAAAGGTCATCTAGTCCAACCCCCCCTGCAATGAGCAGAGACATCTTCAACTAGATCAGGTTGCTCAGAGCCCCGTCCAACCTGACCTTGAATGTTTCCAGGGATGGGGCATCTGCCACTTCTCTGGGCAACCTGTTCCAGTGTTTCACTACCCTCATCATAAAAAATTTCTTCCTTATACCTAGTCTGAATCTACCCTCTTTCAGTTTAAAACCATTACCTCTTGTCCTATTGCTACAGGCCCTACTAAAAAGTCTGTCCCCATCTTTCTTATAAGCCCCCTTTAAGTATTGAAAGGCTGCAATAAGGTGTCCCTGGAGGCTGAACAACCTCAACTCTCTCAGCCTGTGCTCGTAGGAGAGGTGTTCCATCCCTCTGATCATTTTTGTGGCCCTCCTCTGGACCCGCTCCAACAGGTCCATGTCTTTCCTGTGCTGAGGGCCCCAGGGCTGGATGCAGTACTCCAGGTGGGGTCTCACCAGAGCAGAGTAGAGGGGCAGAATCACCTCCCTCGACCTGCTGGCCACCCTTCTTTTGATGCAGCCCAGGATACAGTTGGCTTTCTGGGCTGCGAGCACACATTGCCAGCTCATGTCCAGTTTTTCATCCACCAGTACCCCCAAGTCCTTCTCTGCAGGGCCACTCTCCACCCCTTCATCCCCCAGCCTGCATTGATACTGGGGGTTGCCCCGACCCAGGTGCAGGACCTTGCACTTGGCCTTGTGGAACCTCATGAGGTTCACATGGGCCCACTTCTCGAGCTTGTCCAGGTCCCTCTGGATGGCATCCCGTCCCTCAGGCGTGTCAACCGCACCACTCAGCTTGGTGTCATCTGCAAACTTGCTGAGAGTGCACTCGATCCCCCTGTCCATGTCATTGATGAAGATATTAAACAGTCCTGGTCCCAATACGGACCCCTGAGGGACACCACTTGTGACTGATCTCCATCTGGACATTGAACCGTTGACCACTACCCTCTGGATGCGACCATCCAACCAATTCCTCATCCACCGAACAGTCCATCCATCAAATCCATATCTCTCCAATTTAGAGAGAAGGATGTTGTGGGGGACCATGTCAAAGGCCTTACAGAAGTCCAAATAGATGACATCCATAGCTCTTCCCTTGTCCACTGATGTAGTCACTCCATCACAGAAGGCCACTAGGTTGGTCAGGCAGGACTTGCCCTTGATGAAGCTATGCTGGCTGTCTCGAATCACCTCCCTGTCCTCCATGTGCCTTAGCATAGCTTCTAGGAGGATCTCTTCCATGATCTTCCCAGGCACAGAGGTGAGGCTGACAGGTCGGTAGTTCCCAGGGTCCTCCTTTCTACCCTTTTTAAAAATGGGTGCAATGTTTCCCTTTTTCCAGTCGCCAGGGCCTTCACCTGACTGCCATGACTTTTCAAGTGTCATGGAGAGTGGCTTGGCAACGACATCAGCCAATTCCCTCAGGACTCTGGGATGCATCTCGTTGGGTCCCATAGACTTATGTATGTTCAGGTTCCTCAGGTGGTCTCGAACCTGATCTTCTCTTACAGTGGGAGGGACTTTGCTCCCCCAGTCCCTGCCTTGAGGTCCATCCACTCGAGAGGTGTGGGAAGAGAGGTTGCCAGTGAAGACTGAGGCAAAAATGTTGTTGACTACCTCAGCCTTCTCCTTGTCTGTTGTTACCAGTTTGCCAGTCGTGTTCATCAAGGGGGTACACTTTCTTTGACCTTCCTTTTCCGGCTGACATACCTATGGAAGCCCTTCTTATTATTCTTTGCATCCCTTGCCAAGTTCGGCTCCAGCCATGCCTTGGCCTTCCTGACCCCACCCCTACACAACCAGGCAACGTCCCTATACTCTTCCCAGGATACCTGTCCCTGCTTCCACTGCCTGTGCATTTCCTTCTTGCCCTTTAGTTTGACCAGCAGGTCTCCACTCAGCCATGCTGGTCTCCTGCCTTCCTTTCCTGATTTCTTACACCTGGGGATCGAGAGCTCTTGCGCTCTATGGAAAGCATCCTTAAAGATCTGCCAGCTCTGTTCTGCTCCCTTGTTCCTGAGGGCAGTTTCCCAGGGGGTCCCGTTGACTAACTCCTTGAAGAGCTGGAAGTTTGCTTTCCTAAAATTCAGGGTCCTGACTTTACTCTTCGCCTGTCCCATGTCCCTCAGGACTGCGAACTCCACCAGTGCATGATCACTGCAGGCCAGGCTGCCTCCAATCTTGACATCTCTGATTAGCTCACTTGCGTTGGTGACCCCATCAGGTCCAGTATCGCATCCCCTCTGGTAGGGCTGTCTATTACCTGGCCTAAGAAGTTATCCTCGATGCACTCCTGGAGTCTCCTGGATTGCCTGCAGCTCACCGTGCTACTTTTCCAGCAGATGTCGGGGTGGTTGAAGTCCCCCAGCAGGATGAGAGCCTGCGAGCGCGATGCCTCCTGCAGCTGGAATAAGAAGGCTTCGTCAATAGGCTCCCCTTGATCGGGCAGCCTGTAGTAAACACCAACCACAAGGTTCCCTTTGTTGCCTTGTTGTCTAATTCTTACCCATAAGCTTTCAACCTGCTCATGGCTATTCTTCAGAGGCAGCTCTTCACAATCTATCCATTTCTTGATGTAGAGGGCAGCCCCTCCGCCCCTCCTTCCTCGCCTGTCCCTTCTGAACAGCTTGTAGCCATCGACAGCCGCGCTCCAGTCATGGGATTCGTCCCACCAAGTTTCAGTGATGGCAACTAGGTCATAGCTTTCTAGCAGCACGGTGGCTTCCAACTCCTCCTGTTTGTTGCCCATGCTGCGTGCATTGGCGTAGAGGCACTTCAGCTGGGCTGTCAGCCGTGTCACCTTCTTAGAGGAACACCCCTTAATTCCTTTGAGGTATTTCCCTGGTGTTTCCCTGTTGGCTCCTATTACCTCAGGAGCCCCTGGCTCATCTCTGTGTGCTCCAGTGTATCCAGCAAGTCTCAGAGCAACAGGCTGAGGGCCCTTGCTAGCACCCCGTCCCTCTAACCTTGGCGTGTCATCCCATGGCTTGTCACGGGCAAGCCTGATGTTATCCCCTTCCCCCTTCAAGCCTAGTTTAAAGCTCTGTTAATGATGAGCCCCACTAGCTCGTGAGCAAAGACCC
This sequence comes from Gymnogyps californianus, assembly GCF_018139145.2. Taxonomy (NCBI): domain Eukaryota; kingdom Metazoa; phylum Chordata; class Aves; order Accipitriformes; family Cathartidae; genus Gymnogyps; species Gymnogyps californianus. The sequence continues at coordinate 53,004 of NW_026114422.1, read as the reverse complement.
TCTTCCCCCTTTGAGAAAGGTGAATCCCATCTGACACCAGGAGGCCTGGTGCCGTGTAGACCATCCCATTATTGAAAAACATGAAATTGTGGTGGTGACACTAGCCATGGAGCCATGTATTAATAGACTGGGTCTGTCTGTTTCTTCCAATGTTGCTGCCCGCAACTGGAAGGATAGAGGAAAAAACAACCTGTGCTCCAGATTCCCTTACCAACCATTCCAAGGCCCTGAAGTCTCTTTTGATTGCCCTTGGACTACGCATTGCAGCTTCATCGCCACCCACATGGAAGAGCAATAATGGGTAATAGTCCGAGGGCCGTACCAGGCTAGGAAGTTTCCTAGCGATGTCCTTAACCTGGGCCCCAGGGAGGCAGCAGACTTCCCTAAGAGGAGGGTCTGTCCGGCATATTGGACCCTCTGTTCCCCTCAGAAGGGAGTCACCTACAACTATAACCTGTCTTTTCTTCCTCGTGGAGGTGGTTGTGATAGGGGGGTAAGCCCTTCTGACCTTGGCAACACCTCTGGTGTAGATGGACCATCATCCACATCATCAATTGACTGACTTTCCAAATCCAGAGCCTCATACCTGTTGTAGAGAGGCACCTGGGAAGGCAAGGTAGACAGGGAGGGGGCTCGCCTGCCTCTCCGAGCATAGACTTGCCTCCATTCACTCCTTTCCTTTAAGTTACTGCCTTTCTAAGAACATTATTTCCTATAATTTGAGGAAGAAGGAAATAAGTATAAGTTCCATAGCAGTGAATCACATATTTTTTCTGATTGTCTTTTGAACATGCACTATCATTTAAACACATGATCCTGAAGCTGAGGTGTTTCAGATCACAAAATCAGTGTCAAGACTGGTTGCTGTTTAGATATTCTAGTCTTGGCAATGTTCCCTTATGTTTGATCATTCTGCTTTGCTATGAATGAACTGAAAAGCTTTTAATTTTAGGTGTTTTAACTCTAGCATGAAAACTAGGTAAGAACATATTAGAATTTTCTTTTTTGCTAAAGACTACTTCGCTGCCGAGCAGAAAGCAGGAGGGATGTACGCATAATGCTACAGACTGCTATAGCATTCCATTCCGTAGGACTAAGAATTCAAATATGGTACAGACTCCCACTTCCGCTGACAACAGTTTCTTTCCATATAAGACAGAGCAGGAAGCAGCCAACAATGCTGGCTGTCTTTCAGATCTCAGTGACTCATACATATACTACTCTTATAAGTTAATTTAATACTGAAATGGGCACTCATTATTGGTACTGAAGATTTATACAGCATCTTTAATCAGCAGAGAGCTCGCAATACTTTATAAAGTGTTTCTAAAGACACATAAGCAAAAAAATATACTTCCATGTTCAGATGGAAAATGGCAGCCATATAACACACAGGAAAAATGTACCATAGCATATAGGTCTAGTTGCCCAAAGAGGAATTAGGAATTAGAATTAGGGTCCTTTGTAATGACAGCAGTCCTGATTCATTAAAGTGTATCCTATAATGAAAGAGTCTCAAACTTCACTTTTACCCTGGATCACCAGGAATCCTTGTGGTACCCTGTAAAAAGGAAACCAAAATCCTTGGAGCTGTGAAAAGGAATTTTTGTTTAGGAAAATGTGTTACTTGAACTAGAATTTAGAAAGGACACTAGAACAGCTGTGAAAGATATTCCCTGGCTATGTGCTGAACACTTCAGAGCACTAAAATACTATACAGTACAATTATTATTACTGCAAGTATCAGGAACTCATTCTTACACCATATGCAGAGCACAATGCTTCAAGAGGTTCTTGCAGGCACCATCCTTGGACATTTGTTCAATTCCAATTAGGGACAACGTGACACTTTTAGTGAAGCAGTATCATTACTTCCTACTGTTCTTGGAAAGAAACCATAAAGATAATAAATACGCTCAGCTCTTCTATGAAATGTATGTAGACAGAAGTATGGATCTAGTTCTCTAGTAGAACATACATAGTACATACAGAGCAGGCTAAGTTTCTTACCTTAGAGTGTACATCAGTTAAGTTCTAAAAAGAACTTCATTTAAGACTTAAATGTCAATCAGTCTCCTCATCTTTGGCTTTGGTGGTGGGTTGACCTTGGCTGGATGCCAGGTGCCCACCAAGCCGCTCTATCACTCCCCCTCCTCAGCTGGACAGGGGAGAGAAAATATAACGAAAGGCTCATGGGTCGAGATAAGGACAGGGAGATCACTCACCAATTACAGTCACGGGCAAAACAGACTCGACTTGGGGAAAAATTAATTTAATTTATTACCAATCAAAACAGAGTAGGATAATGAGAAATAAAAACAGATCTTAAAAACACACCTTTTCCCCACCCCTCCCTTCTTCCCGGGCTCAACTTCACTCCCAACTTCTCTACCTCCTCCCCCCGAGCAGCACAGGGGGACAGGGAATGGGGGTTGCAGTCAGTTCATCACATGTTGTCTCTGCCGCTCCTTCCTCTTCATGCTCTTCCCCTGCTCCAGCGTGGGGTCCCTCCCATGGGAGACAGTCCTCCACAAACTTCTCCAATGTGGGTCCTTCCCACGGGCTGCAGTTCTTCACAAACTGCTCCAGCGTGGGTCCCTTCCACAGGGTGCAGTCCTTCAGGAACAGACTGCTCCAGCATGGGTCCCCCACGGGGTCACAAGTCCTGCCAGCAAACCTGCTCCAGTGTGGAGAAGGGAAAAAGAGTAATTCAGATTCTTCTGAAAGCTGGTTTTGCCATAAAGAAAAGCAAGGTCAAGGGACCTGCACAGGAGATTCAGTTCTTGGGAGTAAAATGGCAGGATGGATGCCGTCATGTCCCTATGGATGTGGTCAACAACATAGCAACTATGTCTCCACCAGCTAACAAGAAGGAAACACAAGCTTTCCTAGGCCTTGTGGGGTTCTGGAGAATGCATATTCCAGGTGATAGTCAGCTTGTGAGCCCTCTCTATCGAGTAACCCGAAAGAAGAACTATTTTGAGTGGGGCCTTGAGCAACAACAAGCCTTTGAGCAGATCAAATAGGAAATAGCTCATGTGGTAGCTCTTGGGCCTGTCCGGACAGGACCAGCTGTGCAAAATGTACTCCACACTGCAGCTGGGGAGCATGGTCTCACCTGGAGCCTCTGGCAGAAAACATCAGGAGAAACCTGAGGTCGACCATTAGGGTTTTGGAGCCGGGGGTATCGAGGATCAGAAGCCCACTACACCCCGACGGAAAAAGAGATACTAGCAGCATATGAGGGGGTTCGAGCCGCTTCAGAAGTTGTTGGTACAGAAGCATATCTCCTCTTGGCACCGCGATTGCCCATGCTACACTGGATGTTCAAAGGAAACATCCCCTCCACACATCACGCAACCAGCGCTACATGGAGTAAGTGGGTAGCGTCGATCACCCAATGAGCTCGACTGGCGAAATCCAACCGCCCAGGAATCCTGGAAGAGATCATGGACTGGCCAGAAGGCAGAGATTTTGGAGCATCGCCTGAGGAGGTGGCTCGTGCCCAAGAGGCACCACCATATAATGAGTTATCAGAAGATGAAAGGTGTTATGCTTTGTTTACTGATGGATCCTGTCGTGTGGTAGGAGACCATCGGAAGTGGAAAGCTGCTGTGTGGAGCCCTACATGACAAGTCGTTGAGGCCACTGAAGGAGAAGGTGAGTCAAGTCAGTTTGCCGAAGTGAAAGCCATCCAACTAGCCCTAGAGATTGCTGAACGAGAAAAGCGGCCAGTACTCTCTCTCTGTACTGACTCCTGGATGGTGGCTAATGCCCTATGGGGGTGGCTGCAGCAGTGGAAGAAGACCAATTGGCAGCGCAGGGGTAAACCCATCTGGGCTGCTGCATTATGGCAGGACATCGCTGCCCGGGTGGAAAACATGGCTCTAAAGGTACATCATGTAGATGCTCACATGCCCAAAAGCCGCGCCACTGAAGAACATCAAAACAATGAACAGGTAGACAAGGCTGCCAAAATTGAAGTAGCTCAGGTGGACCTGGACTGGGAGTGTAAGGGTGAGCTATTTGTAGCTCGATGGGTCCACGAAACATCAGGACATCTAGGGAGAGATGCAACATTACAGATGGGCTCGTGATCGAGGGGTGGACCTGACCATGGAGGCCATCACACAGGTCACTCATGAATGGGAAACATGTGCTGCAATCAAGCGAGCCACACGAGTAAAGTCTCCCTGGAACAGAGGGCGGTGGCTGGGTTTTCGATACGGCGAGGCCTGGCAAATTGACTATATTGGACCACTGCCACGAACACGCCAAGGCAAGCACTACATACTCACCATGGTGGAAGCAACTACTGGCTGGCTAGAAACATATCCTGTTGTATTGGGTTTGTGTGGCAAGGTTTTGGTAGCAGGGGGGCTACAGGGGTGGCTTCTGTGAGAAGCTGCTAGAAGCTTCCCCTATGTCCAATAAAGTTAATGCCAGCGGGTTCCAAGACAGACCTGCCGCTGCCCAAGGCCGAGCCAATCAGCAACAGTGGTAGCGCCTCTGTGATAACATATTTCAGAAAGGAAAAGAAGTTACAGGGGAGTTGCAGTTGCAGCCAGAGAGAGCAGAGTGAGAAGATGTGAGAGGAAGAACTCTGCAGACACCAAGGTCAGTGAAGAAGGAGGGGGAGGAGGTGCTCCAGGCGCCGGAGCAGAGAGATTCCCTTGCAGCCCGTGGTGAAGACCATGGTGAGGCAGGCTGTCCCCCTGCAGCCCATGGAGGTCCACGGTGGAGCAGATATCCACCTGCAGCCCCTGGAGGACCCCACACCGGAGCAGGTGGATGTGCCCTGAAGGAGGCTGTGACCCCGTGGGAAGCCCACTCTGGAACAGGCTCCTGGCAGGACCTGTGGACCCGTGGCCCCGTGGAGAGAGGAGCCCGCGCTGAAGCAGGTTTGCTGGCAGGACTTGTGACTCCACGGGGGACCCACGCTGGAGCAGTCTGTTCCTGAAGGACTGCACCCCGTGGAAGGGACCCATGCTGGAGCAGTTTGTGAAGAATTGCAGCCCGTGGGAAGGACTCACATTGGAGAAGTTCGTGAAGGACTGTCTCCCATGGGAGGGACCCCATGCTGGAGCAGGGGAAGAGTGTGAGTCCTCCTCCCCCTGAGGAGGAAGGAGCGGCAGAAACAACGTGTGATGAACTGACCCAAACCCCCATTCCCCATCCCCCTGCACCGCTCAGGAGGGGAGGAGGTAGAGAAAATCAGGAGTAAAGTTAAGCCTGGGAAGAAGGGAGGGGTGGGGGGAAGGTGTTTTAAGATTTGGTTTTATTTCTCATTATCCTGCTCTGTTTTTGACTAGTAATAAATTAAATTAATTTTTCCCCAAGTCAAGTCTGTTTTGCCTGTGACGGTAATTAGTGAGTGATCTCCCTGTCCTTATCTCGACCCACGAGCCTTTCGTTTTATTTTCTCCCCCTGTCCAGCTGAGGAGGGGGAGTGATAGAGCGGCTTTGGTGGGCACCTGGCATCTAGCCAGGGTCAACCCACTACACCTGTAAACCATGCCACTGCCCGAAACACCATCTTAGGCCTTGAAAGGCAAATTTTGTGGTGACATGGTACCCCAGAAAGAATTGAATCAGACAATGGGACTCATTTCCAGAATAACCTCATAAACTCCTGGGCAAAGAAACATGGCATTGAGTGGGTGTATCACATCCCCTATCACCCACAAGCCTCTGGAAAGATTGAGAGCTATAATGGACTGTTGAAGACTATGTTGAGAGTGCTGGGCAATGGGGCATGGAAGCACTGGGATATAAATTTAGCAGAAGCCACTTGGCTGGTTAAGACCAGAGGATCTGCTAACTGTCCTGGTCCTGCCCAAACAAAACCCTTACATACTGTGGGAGGAGATAAGGTCCCCGTAGTGCACATAGGGAAGTGTCTGGGGAAGGTGGTGTGGATTGCTCCTCCCATGGGAAAAGGCAAACCCATTCGTGGGATTGTCTTTGCCTAAGGACCTGGGTGTACTTGGTGGGTAATGCGGAAGGATGGGGAGACCCGGTGTGTGCCTCAAGGAGATTTAACCTTGGGGGAAAAATAATCTGTGATGTGAGTTGTATGTTGTAGGAAGTAATGTAGCAGGAATGACCTGAACCGACGAAGAGTGAGTTTTGCAAGGAACCAAACGAGTGCAACAATGACCCAAACCAAGCCGGTGTCGGTGCCCAACAATCAAACATGCTGCTTCTCCTGTCCTGAGCACCCATCTTGACAGATGGGGCCCAAGTCATAGCCTGTTCTTATGAACATCTGGAGGAGTGCAAGAAGCCCATGGAATGGGAGAGTAATATCTCTCTGTTAAAGGACAGGGGAGAGGAATATCTCTCTGTTAAAGGACAGGGGATAGTAGTTAATGAGAATGTGTAAATCTGTATGTTGGGTATAAAGATGGTTTAAGTATGTAGTTTAAGTTGTAAGTGTTGGTAAGAAGGGATTTCAGTAATGAGAATTAGATACAACGGAATGGTTAGAAGATATATATATATATGTGTATTAAATTATGTGGGACCTGAGCATGATGCAAATGGTATGAAATAAGGGGTGGAGATTGCATTGGGTCTGGCTGAGATGGAGTTAATTTTCTCCATAGCAGCCCTCATAGTACTGTGCTCTGTATTGGTAGCTAGAAAGGTGTTGATAACACACCAGTGTTTTGGCTACTGCTGAGCAGTGCTCCCACAGCATCAAGGCTGTCTCTGCAACATTGCCCCCCCTCACCAGTAGGCTGGGGGTGGGCAAGATCTTGGGAGGGGACAGAGCCAGGACAGCTGACCCAAACTGACCAAAGGGATATTCCATACCATATGACATCTGCTCAGCAATAAAAGCTAGGAGGAGGAGGAGGAAGGGGGGACATTTGTTATTTATGTTTGACTTCCAGAGCAACCGCTACGTGTACTGAAGCCCTGCTTCCCGGGAAGTGGCCGGACATCGCCTACTGATGGGAAGTAGAGAATAAAATCTTTTGTTTTCCTTTGCTTTTGCACGTGACCTTTGCTTTTGCTTTATTAGATTGCCTTTATCTTGACCCACAAGTTTTTTTCCATCTTATTTTCTTCCCCCCCTGTCCTGCTGAGGAAGGGAGTGATAGAGCAGCTTGGTGGGCACTTGGTGTCCAGCCAAGGTCAACCCACCACAATTAGATATACATACTTCTATGTTTTATCACTTTCTTAAGATACAAGAGTGTGCAGCACATTACTTGGCCTATGGGTCATGCACTGTCCCAACACATGTTCCTTGAAAGTATATAGTAGCAGAACAATTTATAATGACAGTTGGAAGTGAATTCTGTAGAGCATCAGTATTACTCATGATTTTGACTACTGTAATCTTGGATACTCAGGCCTAGCAGCATTGAATGGTAGCCAAACTACAAATATATGGGGTTGTTCATGCAATTTACAGAATAAAGATATACTGCAAATCCATTTAAACATAAACCACCAATGTTTTAAAACAAAGATTTGTAGCAGAAAAAGAATCCTTAATCCCCAGTGGTACAAAGGAGTGTTGTTGGCCCAAGTAAAGCTATAAAAACAGAATGTTTATTGGCTGGTACATACTGTGGATGTATCATGCACAGTCAAAAAAGTGCCAATAAAGCTTTCACAGCTTAGACATTTTACAGGCTGGGGGAAAAAGCAATAGTCAAGTTTAATTTTAAATTTTTTAAAACTCTTCAGAAAAGCACCATTGTTCACAAGAATTCCACCTAGCTCTTCTAGAAACAGGGACATTCAGCAGGTAGAGTACAACATGCCTGGGAAATTAATAGGTATACATAAAGATTATTGGAGAATTCCAATATGTAGAAAAAAGTAGCTTCAAGGAACTAGTTTATCCTCAGAATTTACAAATGATAAAAGGGTAGTTAGAGATTACACTGCGTGAAACATTTAGCAGCTTCCTTATATAGAGTGATTCTGGACCACTGATACATGTCAACACATCTGAGTGAAATGAATACATTTACTCAAAGCTTGTCTTCACCACACACACTCAAACACTCATAGACTCTTCAGTCACTGTTGGTATGAGAAATGCTTTGCTTTCATGCAAGTAACTCTCCCATTTTCCATGCCTGTATTATATTCTCAGCAGATTTCTCTGCATTGTATCTTTCTTTTTTTTTGCTGGATTTTTGGAGCGCCGTTTCCATTCCTCTGCCCACTCCCCCTTTGAAAGTGTGACAATGGACAGTAATGCTTGTCCCCTCCAGCATGCTCTCATGAAATTCCATTGAAACAGAACTTTTAATGCTGTTCTCATATATATGTGTATATATATATAAATTAACTTGTGATTTAATTTTATCAAAGTTGATGTTTCATAAATTCTTACTGTATTATATTTTTATGCTACTTCTGTAGCTGCTGTCATTGAGGTCATGTAGTTACTGAAAAGCTTAATTCCATCTGAAGTAAAGTTCCTTCCTATCCTAGATACCTGGAATGACATCTAGGTAAACCATTATGATGTTTAGTATGAATCAACAAACCATGACTTTCAAACCACACTTTAAACAATGCAATCTTTCATCAGTGGATCCTTTCCCGCTCCTTCCTAGGCCCTCCAATTCTCTCACTCATCCGCTTATAACTGATAGATACAAAATTAAATAGTGTCTGGCTTAAAATACTCACTGGCACACACATAGGTATAAATTAACAGAACAGAGTCATTTAAAGGAATTCTAGATGTGATGTAAAAGAAAGTGCATATTTACAAAGTAGCAGTTAACTGCCAAAATTATAGTGAACATAAACATATGCTTAATTTGGTCTTTTAAAGTATTCTGATGGTGTGCTAAGGGTTGTGCTGCTTTGTTCAAGTTGCAGTAAATTCTGGAATTTCTGTTCTCTCTTTAACTACTTAAAGTATAACAACTGAGTAACTCAGAAAAGCAAAACAAGTGGCCTGATCTCCTGTGGCCTTGTGGTTGAATTATCCTGAATTCAGCAGAGTGCAAGCCCCAAATGAAGCCTTCCCACCAGGTGGTAATCCCATAACATCTCTTTGTTCCTAACACAGATGCACTACAGCTTTCAGTCAAGGTTGTAGCCTGGGCCTCTCTTCTCTATCTAGCTGCCTATTTTCACCAATCTTAAAGGAGCAGAATTATTATGTATGAGACCTCTACTACTTTGCCAATGTAACCAGCCAACAACTTCAGAAGCTATTAGGGGGAGAAGGACACACAGAAAAGGTAATTACATAAGATCTGTTTTCTTAGAAAAGCAAATTAAAAATCCATACTTTTTATTTCTTCCCTGCCACAATGAATCAGGCACTTTTCTCTTTAAATCAATAAGACAGAGAAGACATAGAAAGACAGACAGATGAGACTATTACTATTATGGGAAAGACTGGAACTGGCAATTAATTTTGCAGTAGATCTAAAGGTAGTGATATTAAGCAGCTTGTATATAGCTGTTGACTAAGGTCAGTGTTTATTTTGGCATGGGTATCTGAATTTGACATCCAAGCATCAAAAATATAACTGTTTCCCCTCTAGCCCAATACGCAATTTTACCAGAAATAGACTATACTTATATAATAGCCCATCTACTTTTAAGTTGGCTACACAGCATGCAAAAACATCTTATAATGATACTAATAAATACAACACCTCAGAACTAATATCTAAGATCCAATAAATTTAGATTGTTATATTTTGCTAACTTTTGCAAGTTACAGATCAAACAGGGACTCATAACCTCTCTAAGAGTTTTAATGCTTATGTAAATGGCTAACACATGTACAGAGATACTATTTTTAAAAGATGTTACAAGAGCCTGAACACTACAGACAGGTTTTGAATAAGAATGCACAAGTAGCCTCTAATAAAAATTTGCACATAGCACAAAATTGCATTCAACATATTCAATCTAAAGCATTTTAGACTAGTTAGACCTCTTGTCAATGACTCTTTCCTTTGACAAAATATATTTCTTATTTGCCTGTCTGCTGCCCTTTGAATAATATAAATATTCACAGAAAGAACACAGACATACAAAAGAAGAATGCCCTTATGGTATTTGCTGTTATACTGCAGAGAAAGGAACTCCTGAATTGATCAATACAATTTAAGTGATTGCAAGATCTTCTCGTGTACTAAACTAAAACCCAATCTATGCTTAACTTTGCTTTGGAAGCATAATGAAGAGTTTTTATTCACATCAGTGTGTGTGTACACATGTGTGTACAAAGGGAGAGGGAAAGGCTTGGTGCAACACACATAAAGCAAAAACTCAAACCCTGAATTTTCAATATGAGAAAATTAAGGGCTATAACAGTCACTCAGATTATACTGCAATCAGCTGAGTATTTTTGCTGAGGTCAGTTCAGTAGGGAGCAGTGCAACAACCAAAGCTCTGATAGCAGCACACAACTATTGCACAGCACTTTTACCCCTGGGAACTGCATGGTGCACTGCAGCTAGTCACTGAAAGACCAACAGAGAGGGTCAGGATTTCCCACAAGGTGCAGGAGATACATGTGGGATCTTGCCAAGCTGCTAGCAGAAGTTACTTGTGGTCTACCTCTAGATTGTACCATGCACTTGAGTAGCACTATAACAGAAGAGAAAATGGAGAAGTGACAGACCAGTGACACCACTGTGCACGTGGGGCACCAATTCCCAACCTTGCACTAGCCTGAGCGGGTGACTGATCACTGCCAGACTGTCACTGGGTACGAGCTGCATCCTGCCACCATCCTCAACAGGGTTATTTTACAATGTGAAAAATCCAGTCAGATACCTTGGAAACTCATTTTTCCTGACTACATCTTTTTTTAAACGAATAACAAAAATCTCAATGCTGCAACAGCATGGGGGATCATCAGTGTGATGTAGGTAGCACCCGCCAGCTATAGGAGGCGAGGCACTTCGGGGCTTTGAATGGGAAGCACCGCCCGAGCGGGGCGGGGCGGGGCCCACCCCCGCCGGGAGCGTGGGGGGGTCGCTCCGCCCACGCCCAAGTCTGTATGTATGTGTGGGGCACTGCCCCGTCCCTGCAGTCACGTGAGGTGGGCGGCCTTGAAGGAAGGGGGCTGGGCGGCCGTTAGGGTTGCTCTAGCTAGTCGTGGTGGGCGGGTGGATTCTGTTTTTTGGGTGCCCGGCCGGTGTAGGCGGAGCGGGCGCCTCCTTCCTGTTTCCGCTCGGTAGGCTGGTACCCTCCAAGGCAGCGGTACCGTGGGGTAGTGGTGGGGAGCGGATGAGGGAGGTGGTGGTGCGGCCGGCGGGAGGGAAGTGAGGCGAGGCGGCATGGCATGGCCCGGCCCGGCCCGGCCCGCCCCGAGCCTCGGTGATGCCTTCCCGCCGCCGCCATCCTCCATTCCCCCCCCCCCCCCAGCAGCACTCTCTGTGCTGGGCGAAGGTGAGTATTGCCGGGGGCGGGCCGTACTGGGCGTCTTTCCCTCATGGCCTGTGTTTTCACTCCGCAGGGACCTTGGCGCCACCATTCCGTCGCTTGACGCGCCCGGAGGATGCCCGAGGCGGCGTTGTGCCCCCTCCCCCGCCGCAGGTGAGGGCAGGGTGGTTTTCTCCACTGTGCGGCTGTTCTTTATTGGGGGGGGGGTGGGGGGGTGGCGCGAGCGAGCGTAACGACTGCCGGGAGGAGGTAGGGAGGGAGTCAGTCACCATGAAGGTGTCCTGGGTGGCCCTGGGTGAAGCCTGGCGGCTGCCTGGCTCCTGCTCCTTGCCGAAGGACTGCGAGTCCCCTTGCCTGGGCGCTCGCAGGCGACCGGCCTGAGGCAGTCTGGTGGCCTCTACATGTGCGCCTATGCACAGGCTCACGCACGCTGGCACCTTAATACTCGTTTCAGACACAGTTTTTATGTTGTTTTTGACTTACCGACTTACTATGGCTAGCTTACTATTTAAAGCACCAGCTTCCTCCCCTCCCCAGTAAAACCTACAGAAAGATAAACCAAACGGGCTTTTTTTCCTTCTTTTCCAAAGAAGCACATACCTCACTTTTTTTTTTTCTTTTCTTTCTTCTCTCTCCATGTAGCAACTTTTTCTTGGTAGTATTTGAAGCTCTGTTGGATGAAATGCCTAATTACTCTGTAAACATCGTACTTTAAGGTAGGGTCAGCACTTTGTATTGTGCTCAGTTTCACATACTATGCACTACTTTTAACTTCTAGCAAAAATGAGCTTGCTCTTTAATAATGAAAGATGATGACATTAAAATGGTAATTGCTTTTATTTTTCTGACTACTCAGAATTTTTTTATTATTATTCCATAGGGTTTCCCCAATAGAAAAACAGAAAAGATGTTTGATATTAAAGCTTGGGCTGAATACATCATGGAGTGGGCTGCAAAGGACCCATATGGCTTTCTTACTTCAGTGATCTTTGCCCTTACACCATTGTTTGTAATTAGTGCAGCACTTTCATGGAAGCTTGCAAAAATAATTGAGGCCAGGGAGCGAGAGCAAAAGAAGAAACAGAAATGCCAAGAGAATATTGCAAAAGCCAAACGAACAAAGAAGGATTAAATAGGCAAAAAAAGGCCTTCCTTGTGCAAAGAATCCACTTCTTTAATGAAGCACTGTTGTACATTTTGTGTTGTAACATTCCTTTGATACTTGATTCTGTGAATTACTCCTTAACGCTATGACCTTTGTTTTCTTAGTGTGGCGAGCCATTTTCCTTGTTTCCGTTCCTGTAGGAACCCTCTGCAGCAGTAGTTCATGTTGCACTTATAAGTATTTGTAATTCCTGGTAAACTGGATTACAGAAAGGCAAGTTTTGGTATACCTTCAGCAGAACTGTAGAGGTAAGATAGCTTCAGTGTTTGCTAGCATACCTTACTGATTTCCTTTAAGAATACTGCATATGACCATGTGGTTCATTCAGCTGTGTGCCCATAGGGGCTGCTGTAAGCTTGTCTGCACAAAGAACCTAACTTGGCTTTTCCTGTTTCCTGAACTGCCAGCCATCAAGAGTCTTTAAATTCAGCCCAAACTCCAGGAAACTGATTGCTTGTTCTTAATGCCTTCATTTGTCTTAGGCCGCTCATGTTCTACAAAATACACTACTAGGTGGTTTGGTTTTCCCTAATGATCACATGAATGTTCCACCTGTAACTTGTTTGTTTCTGCCTTCATAAACTTTTTATGTCTCAAAAGAATAGCAATAAATGGCGTGAGACCAAAGGTCCAGGTGGCCTAGTGTTCTGTGTCCTAGTGACCTATAGCAGGTGGCTGTGGAAGAGTACAGGAGGAGGATGTGCACACTGGTGACAGTAGTTCTTCCTACTTGCTAACCTTCTGGCTACCTTTGATCTAGGACCTTCTGGTTTTAGGTGGGATCTCTGTTCTCATGGCCCTTGAAACTGCTGCCTTCCAGGTTGCAAAATGCTGGCATACTGGAAAAAGTCCAAGTGGGGGTTGTGTTGTAAATATGCCAAAATTATTTAACCTTCATTCCAATTCATGTTGTTTTTTTCCCTAACAAGTGATTAATTTTTCAAAGCCTAACTTTTATTAATAGTCTAGTTTTAAAGAGCTTGTGGCAGTCATTAGGTTTTTAGACTTAGCATATTTCTAAACAGCAGCACAGAGTTGTGCTTTCTAGTAACTGGTCTTTCATTATATGTTTAAAAATAAAACCTTAAAATAATACCATTGCTCAAATGAGGAGACCTATAGAGCTGACTGACACTAAGGGGGATTAGAAGTGGGGAGTTTAACTGAAACAAAGTAAATGTGAAGTACTTGTATGCAACTAGTAACTGTTGATCATCTTCCAATTTTGTTGGTCAAAGAAAGCATTATTAGAATATGACATTTCTGCATTTTAAAATACATGGGATTGTCTCCACTGTTTTTTGTCTCAAACGTTGTCAAATGTGTATGTATTCCACCTTTGATACCTACATAGCTTAAAACACATGTAAGAGAACTGATCAAGTATGTACTGCATAAATAAATTTGATACTTTTTAAAAGTGTGGGTTTTATTTTGACTCAAAGTTCTCAAGCATCATCTCTAAACAAATAATCTGCAAATTTTTTATTAGATCTATTTGGCCATAGTTTAGATATATTTTAGGGAAGTCCCTGCATACACCAGAAATAAAAACTATTATTTTTTTAATATTAATGACAGTCTCCTGTCCCAAAACATCTTTGTTATTTTCCAGTGGCTTTACCAAGTGCTTCTAACCTCTATTATAGTAGTTTATATGTAGTTTAACTCAGCCTGATTTTATCCTGTGCTTACTGCTGGCTGCAAATCAAACATTATTCAAATATGTTGATTCTTTTATTAAAATAAGTTAAAATATAATATGGTGCATAGTCACTGTAGTGTCATAGTGATTCCTGTTAATGAAATCAACTTTTCCATCTAATTGCCAGAGGAAAGCTTACAACTTCAGCACACTGGCGCTGTCAAGAGAATTAACGAATTCTGGAGTACTATCTTAAATGCCTAGGTTTGGGAAGATAATTTAAGTGCATTAATTAAAATCTATTACATCAAAAACAATTTAAAAAATAAATCAGTCTTGAAGGATAAAACAGTTTAGAATTATTTAAGAAAATTAAGTTAGCTAGAAAACCTACCTAAAACGATTTCAAGAGTAATTGATGAACAGCAACTGTTGGAAACAAAATTTTGTTGTAACATATCTTATTTTTCACTAAATCCAAACATTTTACAGTAGTTTGTCACGATTAAGCCTATTTGAACAGTTCTGCAAAAATAAATGAAACTGCTTTAATATTACTTTATTGCACACTCACTATATATAACAGCTGTTTATGTTGTCTGTTAAAATATTTATCCATTGGTAATATCTGTACATTACAATTATTAATATTTATTATGACTACTGCTACTGCATGGTGGCATCCAGGAACCTGGCTGAAAGGTATTTGCAGTGCTTGTTGGATCTTGTTAAGGCTTGCTCTTTCCATAGTAAGGGGCTGATGCATGGCCTTTGAGCATGAACTGGTTCAGCAACAAGTCCTTCCTTGTATTCCTTGGCCTGAAGGTGCTTATCCTTTTCAGATGCATCTTTGATTTTCTGTTTAATTTCTTGTCTATAATTTTCATTAAGAATCTCCTAAGAACACAGTAGAAAGATAAAGCAGAAGTAAATGCAGTGTACAATGTTGGAATAAAATATTTTAAACAGTCATTGTTTTTCTTAATTTTATAATCTGAATTTTCAGGTAGGTAGGTAAAACAAAATGTGGCAAAACTAATTGTTTTTTTTCTACAACTGCGATTTCAGCCCTAGTTTAAAATGTTCTTAATGTTTTGATCGTGTTGTTGAAAAACTATTGTGGTATCCCAGTTTCACTATTCCATTGGATCAAAAAGGAAAAATAATTAAATACAGTCATCAACAACTGTAAAAATGCATTACAAATCAGGTTACCTTTTACATTGTTTTCTATGTAGGACTTGCTACTATATAGCTATACTATATAGCTATTTATCACTTGCATTTCCTCATGTAACTCACTATACCTATGACTTCAGGTATCTGTGCCCCAGGGCACAGTTTTGGGAAACACAGATGTGCAACTTTGACTCTGCTAGTACAGAAGCCAAAGCGACACAATATTAATAAATAAACAAAATGATAAAATAATAATTTAAAAAACAGCTAGGGCAGAACTGAAATTACTGAGATGGTACTAGTAACTCAGGAGAAAAAACACTGGCAAAAAAAAAAGACATAAAACTCCCTGAGGGGAACCCTGGCCCAGAGATTCAGAAGACAGCTCAGTAAGGCCAAGGACCAGCATGGTCCAAGAAACAAGGGAGGCTGACACATCCTCAGCTGATGACTGCTTGGCCAGCAAAGGCAAACTGGGTATTGCGATGAGGATACTAAACACATCACTGCTTAGGCTAGCTGTATGTTAACTCTAGGTATCTACCAGGTGTATTAGCTAAAATAAATGTACTGCATTCATAAAGGGTTTAAAATCATACCTACTGCCTCTGCACAGGTAAAAAATTCAAATAAAAGTGATCTAGTGAAGGAGAGGTTTACCTCCACCCCTGATAAACTAAAGCAACTATCTGATGCATGATCCTATTGCAAAGCCAAAAACAACCCCATGATGTATTCAGAGAAGGCTCGTACATCTTGCTGATTCAACTTTATGAAGCTCTGTACTGAAGCATGGTTAGGTACATGTTAAAGCTGGAAATTCACTAATAAAGATGACCTGAATTGTGATTTGGCTGCTTTCACTGAGAAATGCTGAGGCTATTAGTTGAAGCAAGTGCAATTACTGATTTGTCCACAGGCATAATAGAAAAACAGCTATTAGTAGATCTTGCCATCTTGTTCAGAGGAAAACACAAAGAACTCCCAAAGTAAACACAAAGAAACAAGCCCTGAAAAATACTGAAGTTTGGTTTTTATCTGTTACCATTTTTCCTATTAGAAGCAAATTCTGCTAACAAGACTTCTCTGTGCTTTTATTAGGGCAGATAGTGAAGAGTATTAGAAACAAAAGCAGAAAGGTGATACAAATTTTTATAATACTTTGAACCCAAATACAACTTAACTGTAACCAACACCATGTAATGAGGAAGCTGCTAATATCCACATTTAGACTGTGATACAGGAGGAAAAAGGCTGAACAGCTTTCTCCAGGTTACAAGTATATGGCAGAGCTAAGGAGAAACTAGACTGGTACACTTCTCTGAGCAGAAGACCATGGCATTGTTTTAGCAATGGCATTAAAATACATGTGATATTGCCAAGAGTTGACATAGCAAGTGCATGCAACATTTAAGAACATTAAAAAAGGTAATATTTAAAGAAAACCTTATCTTAGAGATATCATGAAAACTAACATCTTTTTCTTAGTCCTTAATTGCCTCTATACTTAAATTCACAGATGCACAGAGCAGAGGCACAACGCATACCTATATAGCATGAAAATACACAAGCAGCACATAAATGACTTTGCAAACTGAAGGGGGAGGGAAATCCTCCCATACTCAAATATGTTTTGCCAAGTGTAACAAGGTCAAATTTTCAACAGTCAGTATAGCAAAACCTCATTATAACATCTCTCAATTCCATCCTTGTTTACCACATGCCTGTATAAATCTACCATGACCTTATTGATTTCAAGGGGATTACTCCTATGGTGCTTGTATTACCCCACTCCTAAGAAACAAGGGCATATACCTTTGTGATATCTGAAGTCTCTGCTAAAACAGCATGAAATTATTTATTAAAATATGAATGTAATTCACTTATTGTGAACAGCTACTTACTAACTTCAAATCTTTTCCAGTGACTACTTTAACAAAGTTATCTTAGTCAGGTAATAGCAGCTGTAAATAAATTCCAAATGCTCCAAGTCCATTTAAAATGTTGATGTATAATTGTCATCTGGTTTTCAGACTCAACTAAGGGTCTTTTAATCAGCTTTCACTGGCCAAAGTATAGTTGTGATCTAGTAAAATAACCATGCTGATCTTGAAAAAAGCATGAGGAATGATCGTCACTAGTCAACACAGAAAAAAATACTGAAGTGATTTGTTCAGAATCTTCTATACAACCCACACCAGAACAAAAAATTTTCAAGTTCAAAGTATCTGCATGCATCCATTTTATACATTAAATTCATGCTGCTAACATGTACACTAAAATCAGGGTTCCTGTGCTCAAACTAAAGAAAATGTGAATTGGGAATCTTATGTCAATTGGCATGTTAGAAAAACTGGGTGTGGTGGGTTGACCCTGGCTGGATGCCAGGTGCCCACCAAGCCGCTCTATCACTCCCCCTCCTCAACTGGACAGGGGAGAGAAAATATAATGAAAGGCTCATGGGTCAAGATAAGGACAGTTTAATAAAGCAAAAGCAAAGGTCGCGTGCAAAAGCAAAGGAAAACTAAAGATTTATTCTCTACTTCCCATCAGCAGGCGATGTCCAGCCACTTCCCGGGAAGCAGGGCTTCAGTACGCGTAGCGGTTGCTCCGGAAGTCAAACATAAATAACAAATGTCCCCCCTTCCTCCTCCTTCTCCTAGCTTTTATTGCTGAGCAGATGTCATATGGTATGGAATATCCCTTTGGTCAGTTTGGGTCAGCTGTCCTGGCTCTGTCCCCTCCCAAGATCTTGCCCACCCCCAGCCTACTGGTGAGGGGGGGCAATGTTGGAGAGACAGCCTTGATGCTGTGGGAGCATGTCGCTGTTGAGATGGACACGACATACGAGAAGATCAAGCAGCATTCTCTAGCATTCTCAGCAAAATCTCTTTATTGTTTTACACAGCCGGCTTTTATATATTTTCTACATATACGCGTTTCAATATCATTGGCACTTATTGCATATACACAATCAACCATTGGCCACAGTTGTATGTGTTAATCTCTATCTCGTCCAAGTTCCTTATCTAACGGCTCATGAATTCTTTCAATTCCTGCAAGTTGTTTACTTTTCTTCTTTCTGGGGTTCTCACGGGAACACGACGATCTGGTCTAGGTCAACTCCTTCTTCTGTCAAGGAATCTGCGGACCTGCCACAGTTTCCCACAATTCCCCCTTTTTGTATTTGTGCTACAAAGATGGCACTGACAGTCCATTGCAGGGCCCTTTGCAACAGGCTGACCAAACAAGGCATCATTAGTAACACAACTACAACAATTACTAAGATTACCATCCCCGTCTTCACAAGAGACAATAGTCAATCTGACAATCCCCATCCGTTCAGCAGATTATTTAACCAGTTCCACCCATCATCAACTTATAATTTGCGAACTCCTTCTTTCAAAAGTTGAATACTTTTATGTATGGATTCACTATGATCAGACAAATTCATACAACACATCCTTCAAAACTCTTCACATCCATGACCTTGTGCCAATAATAAAAAATCAATTGCAGCTCTGTTTTGCAAAGTAGCATGCCTAACGCTATCAACATCAGTTAACAGATCACTCAAAGCAATGGACACAGAAAAAGATCGCAAAATGTTAGGAGAGGTATAATTACACCAAGCAGTAGCATTTCTATATACAAGCAGTGTCGCATTAACATAAGGGGTTGTCAGGATTTGCAATAGAAAGGTACAAGGTATCCTGGTGGGTCACATTTGCCAAGGTCATCCACACATTTTTCTTGGGTTGTGGGACCA
Source organism: Gymnogyps californianus (assembly GCF_018139145.2). NCBI lineage: Eukaryota > Metazoa > Chordata > Aves > Accipitriformes > Cathartidae > Gymnogyps > Gymnogyps californianus. The sequence goes on along the minus strand of NW_026114422.1, from coordinate 33,852 downwards.
TCCATCCTTCAGCGGGCAGAATCACCAAGCACAGGGCGGACACAACGAGCAGGCACCCACCGAGGGCCATTACCTGTTGAAACACAAGCATATCCTCGCCCCCAAGTTAGTAAGTCACAGGGGTCTGACCACTGACCTGTCTGCAGATCTCGAACCTTGACTTTAACCCCAGGGGAAACCCCACTGGTGTTAGTCAAGGATCCAAAATGTCGTGCTATTGGAGGCTCCTGAGCATCATCAGAAATCTGTAAAAAATTTAAGACATATGTTACTTTGTTCAATCGTGCTTCTGGAGATTCTCCTGTCATTCCCCCTTTTTGTTTTTGCAAGAGTTGTTTCAGGACACCATGCATACGCTCGACAATGGCCTGTCCAGTGAGAGAATGAGGGATGCCTGTCACATGAGTGACACCCCAGGATTGAAGGAATGAGGATACTTTTGCAGACACATAAGCTGGGCCATTGTCTGTCTTAACTTGCTGGGGGACACCTGCAACGGAAAATGCTCGTTGCCAATGGCGAATAGCATCCCGTGCAGTTTCTCCTGCGTGAGCAGTAGCAATAACAACCGAAGAAAAAGTATCAACAGAGACATGAACATATTTTAGTCGGCCAAATTCTGGCACGTGAGTAACATCTGTTTGCCATATTTGGAGAGCTTGTAACCCTCTAGGGTTGGTCCCATAAAAGTGAGGGACATGTTGGCCTTGGCAATCAGGACATGCAGCAACGATGGCGCGGGCCTCGGAGTTTGACAAGTGAAATTGCCGCTTCAGGGCTCGATACCCCTGGTGAAAAAAAGAATGAGACAACACAGCCTGCTGTTTAACATCCGGGGTAGGCCCCATGGCCACACCGGAAACTAAAGTGTCTGCTCACGCATTCCCCTCTGTCAAAAAGCCTGGGAGAGTCGTATGACTCTTAATATGGAGAACATAATAAGGGGAATGTCGCTTCTGAATTGTTGTCCATAAAAATTTCAAAATTCCAAACAGTGCTTCGTTGTTAACTTGACCTAAAACAGCTTTGTCTAAACGCTGCACTAATCCAGCTACATAAGCAGAATCTGTAACCACATTAACAGGACAAGAAAAATGTTGAAATGCCATGACCATAGCTCTCAGTTCAACAATTTGAGGTGAGCCTTCCTGATGCTCGATTTTGTTCCACCATTGGTGTCCATCATACCACACCATGGCAGCTTTCCCTGTTTTTCCTGAGCCATCAGTGAACACAGTGGGACCAGGCACAGGCTCGGACTGGTTTAAATGCTTTTGCGCAAACGGAATTTGACTGCACATTTTGACTAATGGGTGCGAGGGTAGGTGATACCGAATTTGTCCTGTGAAATTTGTCATTGCTGCTTGGAGTGCCGAATTGTTGGCAAGACACCATTCAAAGTATTCACTTTGTACTGGTACAACGATAGTTTCTGGGTCTCGCGCCAACAATTCCATACAACGAGTTCTAGTTTTTATCACAATCTGAGCCAGTAGTTCAAACAGGCCAGGAGCAGTTTTCTTGGGTCTGAAAGGGAGGAAGACCCATTCCAATACATGGAGAGGGTCTTGCCAGTCAGGGTTCCATTGTGCCAACATGGCAAAAGGTATCAAATTATCGATCAAGATAAACACTTGAACTGGTATAGACAAATCAATTCTCCACACATATTTTTGCATAATTGCTTGTTCAACCTCACTAATTAATTGTTTTGCTTCTGGGGTCAAAATTCATGGTGCTGAAATGTCTGAGTCTCCTTTTAACAGGTCTAACAAGGGTTGCAATTTAGAGGATGTCAGACCTAAGTAGGGCCGGACCCAATTAATTACTCCAGCCAGTTTCTGTACATCATTGAGTGTTTTGACATTTAATAGCAATTGGACTGGCTGCGGCATTACTGTACGTTCTAACACTTTCATGCCCAAATACAGCCATGGTTGTTGACGTTGTACTTTTTCTGGGGCAATCACTAGCCCTTGGTGCTGCAATGATTTTTATGTTTCTGTTTCCATTTCTGCTAGCATCTTTGGCGATGGCACTGCTAGCAGAATGTCATCCATGTAGTGATAACAGTATCCCGTTGGAAACCGCTCTCTAACAGGGCTCAAAGCTCTTGCTACAAACCATTGACAAATAGTAGGTGAATTTTTCATACCTTGCGGTAACACTTTCCAATGATACCTTTTGGCAGGTTCGCTGTTGTTCACTGAAGGCACTGTAAATGCAAATTTTTCCATATCTTGTTTGGCTAAAGGAATGGTAAAAAAACCAATCTTTTAAATCCATTACTACAATTTCCCATTGCATTGGAATCATGGTCGGTGAGGGCAACCCAGGCTGCAAGGCCCCCATAGTTGCCATCACCTCATTGATTTTTCTCAAATCATGTAACAAACGCCATTTCCCTGATTTCTTTTTAATCACAAACACTGGGGTATTCCAAGGACTGTGGGAGGTTTCTGTGTGTCCTGCATCAATTTGTTCTTTAACTAACAGGTGCAGGGCTGCGAGTTTTTCATGACTAAGGGGCCACTGATCTACCCAGATAGGCTTCTCTGTTAACCACGTCAGTGCCAGTGTGGGTCGTGCCACGCCCTGCAACACAGTGACCCCTACTGAAAATCCGTTGTTATTTTTACTCCCCACTGCCCAAGACAATCTCTCCCCACAGATTCAATGGTGCTGATGTCACATAGGGTCGGACAGTTGCTTTTTGGCCCTCAGGATTGCTGACAAGGACAGGCTTGGCAGCCATAAAGCTAACGGCAACGCCCCCAAGGCCCATCACTCCCATATTATTTGACACCAGAGGCCAAGCAGGAGGCCAATCACGTTGAGCAATAATGGTAACATCAGCCCCTGTATCCAGTAATCCCGAAAGACTTATCCGAGAGGGGACTGCATGGTCCATGGCGAGCGAGCAGGTCATCTGCGGCCTCTTGTCTGTGACAGTCTGGGACCAAAAAACAGATGGCTTCCCCGTCGATCCGAAGCCACCGTCTCCACGAACAATTTGCTCTGTCCTAGGAACACAACTCATAAAAGGCACAAGTTGAGCAAGTCTAGTTCCCTGAGGAATCGTGACCGGTGGTGTTGCTGTGGACACCATAGCACAAATCTGACCTGTGTAATCAGCATCAATTACTCCCACATGTACCATCAATCCTTGTAGTGTGCTACTTGAGCGTCCTATCAATAAGGCACTTAGTCCATTACCAATTGGTCCCCAGGCATCCAAAGGCACTCGATGAATTTGGCAATCAGAAATTGTTACTGCGTTGGCAGTGGATACATCCATCCCGGCTGATCCGACGGTTTTCCCTGACAGTTGGTCACATAAGGTTGAGGGTTGCATTGCTGCTGCATTACCCCCGCAAAGGGGTTGCCAGGGCTGTAGGGCATTTGTATCTGCGCGCGCCCTTTCGTGCTCTTCCTGCCGTTTCCCTGCAGTGGCTGCCCATTAACATGATACTTTGACCTACATTGTTTAGCAAAATGGCCTTTCTTCCCACATTTGTTACATGTAACCTCACCGAGCCCTTTTTTGTTTGGACTTCCCATTTTCCCTTTCTGTCCCGAACTATCAGGGCATTCGGACTTAATGTGTCCTGTCTTTCCGCACCCAAAGCATTTCTGATCTTTCACACGGAGGGCAGCCAGAGCAGTAGCTAGCGCAGCCATTTTGTGTTCAACAGAGCCAACCTTAGCACATGCCGTAACCATATCCTCTAGGGATGGATCACCAGGCAATGCCTCAATAATTTTTTGACAATCCAGGTTGGCATTATCTCTAGCCAGTTGTTTAGTCAGCATGGCTCAGAGACCCGCATCAAACACTTGTTTCTCTATCGCGCCTTGCAACTTTTCCACAAACTGTAAAAACGGCTCTCGGGATCCCTGCTTAATTGTTGTATACCTCGCTTTTGGTTCTGCTAACTCCGCTGTGCGAAACAAAGCCTGCATGCCTATGCCCTTTACTTGCTCAAGAACCTGAGGGTGCCACTGCGCCTGTATGGTTGGGTTGCTAAAAACTGCCCCAGTTGCCATTAATGCATCTGTGCCTACACCACGACAGGGATGACCATCAGGCAACTGCATATTCTGCAGTGCGTGATGATCAGCTAGCTGCCGCCAGATGTTCATAAACACTGAATGTTGTACTGGCTGAAACATAATTTGAGCTAAATGCTGAAAATCATAGGGCACCAACATATCCAAATTCAACAACCGTAACAACTGCATCACCGCCAGAGAATTCGGCCCATATTTAGCCACAGCACTCTGCATATCTTGTATAACTTTCCATGACCAACCTACATGTTGATTAGGCTGATTAGACCCAGGTAAAGCAAGTTCCACAGGGAAAGCACTCGGCCCCCCGCTATCTCTGATACAGCTCCTTCTTTTTCTATCATCGGCAGTCCTAAGGCTTCAGTCAACTCCCAGTTTCCCAATTCCAGGGCTTTTTTTCTTACTTGATCCCAAAAACGTACTGCATTACGCGGTTGGAATATAACAGTAGCAGGTGGCAACTCCCACGACCGGGGCAAGGGGGGTCGACACTGCGGTCCTCCTTGCCCCTCCCCCTGCCTTAAAGAGACAGTAGAGGGCTCAACAACACCCCTCAGGGGACCATCGTCCTCGTCACTGTCTGGTAAAGGGGGGTACAACTGGTCCTGCGCTTCCTCGTCTGCAATTTCATTACTATCAGGGGGATTTACCGGAGAAGGGAAAGGACCTGTATCGACTTGAGGATTTGTATATTTTTCTTTCGCCTCCTGCAGCTGTTGCCACGGCAATTTGTAAGGTGAAGAGTGCTCTGCCGCTTTTAACTGTTCAGAGGGCAGCTTATAAAGTGGAAGAGAATGCTCTGCAGCTTTCAATTGATCAGAAGGCAATTGATAAAGTGGAGGGTTTTTCTCTGCAGCTTTCAGCTGCTCAGAGGGTGATTGATATGTCCCTGTAAAATTTGACCCTAACAGGGCAGCATGTTGCGGAGACTTTTTCTTAGGTCGCATTGCAAGCAGTTTATCTGGACCACCTAGTTTACAGGTCTCCCGGGGAGCCTCGGTCGGCCCAGTAGAGGCTACAGGAGCACAGTCCTCCTCGTTAGTGTCCCTTCTCTTATCCTCCTCCTTATCACGCTCAGCTTTCAAGTCTTTAAGAGTTTCTAAAAGTACTCGCCACGTTGTTAGTAAATCTGTTGCATCTTTTTCACCTTTAGACGCGGCATCAAACAATGCTTCCCCAAGGGACCGCCACGTAGTAACACTAACTGCTACAGCCGAACTTGCCTCAAACCCCCGCTGTCGTCCCCAAATTAGCATTTTTTGAAGGTTATTACCAGTCAGTTTTAGTTCCTTTCTTTTTAATATAAGTGTCCACATTGAAAGGACGGCTTCCTCCTCTTTTGAGAGGTTATTCCCCATTGTCCCGTTCCCAGCGGCTCACCTTCACAGGTGTCTTAACGATCCGGATCACTCCGCAGCTCCTCCGCCGCTCTCAGCTACGCTGGGCTCCGTCTCCACCGCACCTCGTCCTGCGGTCGCAAGTCCTTGTTCGCTGACTGTTCCAATCACGCCGCGTCGGGGTCACCAGATGTCGCTGTTGAGACGGACACGACATACGAGAAGATCAAGCAGCATTCTCTAGCATTCTCAGCAAAATCTCTTTATTGTTTTACACAGCCGGCTTTTATATATTTTCTACATATACGCGTTTCAATATCATTGGCACTTATTGCATATACACAATCAACCATTGGCCACAGTTGTATGTGTTAATCTCTATCTCGTCCAAGTTCCTTATCTAACGGCTCATGAATTCTTTCAATTCCTGCAAGTTGTTTACTTTTCTTCTTTCTGGGGTTCTCACGGGAACACGACGATCTGGTCTAGGTCAACTCCTTCTTCTGTCAAGGAATCTGCGGACCTGCCACAGTTTCCCACAGGAGCACTGCTCAGCAGTAGCCAAAACACTGGTGTGTTATCAACACCTTTCTAGCTACCAATACAGAGCACAGTACTATGAGGGCTGCTATGGAGAAAATTAACTCCATCTCAGCCAGACCCAATGCAATCTCCACCCCTTATTTCATACCATTTGCATCATGCTCAGGTCCCACATAATTTAATACACATATATATATATATCTTCTAACCATTCCGTTGTATCTAATTCTCATTACTGAAATCCCTTCTTACCAACACTTACAACTTAAACTACATACTTAAACCATCTTTATACCCAACATACAGATTTACACATTCTCATTAACTACTATCCCCTGTCCTTTAACAGAGAGATATTCCTCTCCCCTGTCCTTTAACAGAGAGATATTACTCTCCCATTCCATGGGCTTCTTGCACTCCTCCAGATGTTCATAAGAACAGGCTATGACTTGGGCCCCATCTGTCAAGATGGGTGCTCAGGACAGGAGAAGCAGCATGTTTGATTGTTGGGCACCGACACCGGCTTGGTTTGGGTCATTGTTGCACTCGTTTGGTTCCTTGCAAAACTCACTCTTCGTCGGTTCAGGTCATTCCTGCTACATTACTTCCTACAACATACAACTCACATCACAGATTATTTTTCCCCCAAGGTTAAATCTCCTTGAGGCACACACCGGGTCTCCCCATCCTTCCGCATTACCCACCAAGTACACCCAGGTCCTTGAGCAAAGACAATCCCACGAATGGGTTTGCCTTTTCCCATGGGAGGAGCAATCCACACCACCTTCCCCAGACACTTCCCTATGTGCACTACGGGGACCTTATCTCCTCCCACAGTATGTAAGGGTTTTGTTTGGGCAGGACCAGGACAGTTAGCAGATCCTCTGGTCTTAACCAGCCAAGTGGCTTCTGCTAAATTTATATCCCAGTGCTTCCATGCCCCATTGCCCAGCACTCTCAACATAGTCTTCAACAGTCCATTATAGCTCTCAATCTTTCCAGAGGCTTGTGGGTGATAGGGGATGTGATACACCCACTCAATGCCATGTTTCTTTGCCCAGGAGTTTATGAGGTTATTCTGGAAATGAGTCCCATTGTCTGATTCAATTCTTTCTGGGGTACCATGTCACCACAAAATTTGCCTTTCAAGGCCTAAGATGGTGTTTCGGGCAGTGGCATGGTTTATAGGATATGTTTCTAGCCAGCCAGTAGTTGCTTCCACCATGGTGAGTATGTAGCGCTTGCCTTGGTGTGTTCGTGGCAGTGGTCCAATATAGTCAATTTGCCAGGCCTCACCATATCAAAAACCCAGCCACTGCCCTCTGTTCCAGGGAGACTTTACTCGTGTGGCTCGCTTGATTGCAGCACATGTTTCCCATTCATGAGTGACCTGTGTGATGGCCTCCATGGTCAGGTCCACCCCTCGATCACGAGCCCATCTGTAATGTTGCATCTCTCCCTACATGTCTCGATGTTTCATGTGTTGTTTTTGTTTGGGTCCCTATCTCAACCATGGTGTCCTCAGATGCAGTTTGGGTCCCTGCCTCAACCACAATCCTCTGAGAGTACTGAACTGTGGCTCAGCAGGCACAGGCCAGGCCCCAGTACAGTGCTAGAAGCTGCTGGTCTTCATTGGGGTAGGCAAGGCACCCTTCTATCAGGTGGTGCGTCTGTTTGCCAGGGTTGCTTGCCTGTTCAGGTGTAAAGTCCCAGGCTATGGGAGGTGATAACTGTCCTAGGAGCCTGCCCAAATCCTCCCACACACCCTGCCACCCAGGGACTGGCCACCTCAGGGCACATTTCAGTATTGCCTCACCCAAAAGTTGTCTTCTCTTACATCAGGACGACATCAGATTCCACAAACCCCATAATATGCCAACAGTGTTAATTAGTAGTATTCAACAGCTCACATAAGGGTGAACAAGGACCTTGGGAGCCTGCATAATAAAACCACCCACATCAATCCCGGATAGGAAGAGGGAGATGTATTCCCTCATCCTCTCCACAAGATAGCTCCCCCAGCACAGCAAGGCCATCAATGCCAGGGCAAAGCACATAGCCATTGTTTGTACCAGCATGTTCCCAAGTTCCTTCATCCTTCCCACAAAAGAGCTCCCCCAGCACAGCAAGGCCGTCAATGCCAGGGCAAAGCACAGAGCCATTATTTCTATTAACATGTTCCCAAGCTCAGCAAAATAGAGAGATAAGCAGTGCAGCCAACAAACTCCGTGACCCGCTGTCCTGGTTTCAGCTGGGACAGAGTTAACTTTCTTTTTAGTAGCTGGTACAGTGCTGTGTTTTGGATTTAGTGTGAGAATGCTGTTGATAACACTCTGATGTTTTAGTTGTTGCTAAGTAGCGCTTATCTTAAGCCAAGGACTTTTCAGTTTCCCATGCTCTGCCAGCAAGCAGGTGTGCAAGAAGCTGGGAGGGAGCATAGCCGGGGCAGCTGACCTGAACTAGCCAAAGGGATATTCCATACCCTAGAACATCATGCTCAGTATATAAACTGGGGGGAGTTGGCCAGGAGGGGCGGATCGCTGCTCGGGCATTGGTCAGCGGGTGGTGAGCAATTGCATTGTGCATCACTGGGGGTTTTTTTTCGGTTTTTTTTTTCTTTTTTTTCCCTCTTCTTTTTTTTGTTATATTCCTTTTCATTACTATTATTATTATTATATTTCATTATTATTATTGTTGTTGGTATTATATTTTACTTTAGTTATTAAACCATTCTTATCTCAACCCACGAGTTTTACCTTTTTTCCCCGATTCTCCTTCCCATCCCACTGGGAGCGGGGAGGAGTGAGGGAGCGGCTGCGTGCTGCTTAGCTGCTGGCTGGGGTTAAACCACGACACCCGCACAGGAGCTTGCCACTTAATAACTACTATAGCTATAGCACACTTGATACAAAAGTGCTGTTGCCAAGCCCCACGTTGGGCACCCAAAAGGACTGTGGTGGGTTGACCCTGGCTGGATGCCAGGTGCCCACCAAAGCTGCTCTATCACTCCCCCTTCTCAACTGGACAGGGGAGAGAAAATATAATGAAAGGCTCATGGGTCGAGATAAGGACAGGGAGATCACTCACTAATTACTGTCACGGGCAAAACAGACTCAACTTGGGGGAAAAAAAAAATTATTACCAGTCAAATCAGAGTAGGATAATGAGAAATAAAAACAAATCTTAAAAACACCTTCCCCCCACCCCTCCCTTCTTCCTGGGCTTGACTTTACTCCCAATTTTCTCTACCTCCTCCCCCCAAGTGGTGCAGGGGGATGGGGAATGGGGGTTTGGGTCAGTTCATCACACATTGTTTCTGCCACTCCTTCCTCCTCAGGGGGAGGACTCCTCACACTCTTCCCCTGCTCCAGCGTGGGGTCCCTCCCATGGGAGACAGTCCTTCACGAACTTCTCCAATGTGAGTCCTTCCCACGGGCTGCAATTCTTCACAAACTGCTCCAGCGTGCGTCCTTTCCATGGGGTGCAGTCCTTCAGGAACAGACTGCTCCAGCATGGGTCCCCTGCGGAGTCACAAGTCCTGCCAGCAAACCTGCTTCAGCATGGGCTCCTCTCTCCACGGGGCCACGGGGCCACAGGTCCTGCCAGGAGCCTGCTCCAGCGTGGGCTTCCCACAGGGTCACAGCATCCTTCGGGCATCCACCTGCTCTGGTGTGGGGTCCTCCAGGGGCTGCAGGTGGATATCTGCTCCACTGTTAACCTCCATGGGCTGCAGGGGGACAGCCTGCCTCACCATGGTCTTCACCAGGGGCTGCAGGGGAATCTCTGCTCCGGTGCCTGGAACACCTCCTCCCCCTCCTTCTCCACTGACCTTGGTGTCTGCGGAGTTCTTTCTCTCACATCTTCTCACTCCTCTCTCTCACTGCAACTGCTACTCCCCTGTAACTTCTTTTCCCTTTCTTAAATATGTTCTCACAGAGGCACTGCCACTGTTGCTGATTGGCTCGGCCTTGGCCAGCGGCGGGTCCGTCTTGGAACCCGCTGGCATTAACTTTATTGGACATAGGGGAAGCTTCTAGCAGCTTCTCACAGAAGCCACCCCTGTAGCCCCCCCACTACCAAAACCTTGCCACGCAAACCCAATACAACTGAATAATAATCCTCTCTGGAATCATGCACAACTTACTATACAAAATGATATTTAATGCAAGTCAAGTTATTTGAATGTGTCCCAAATTTTCAATTCTGGTTGTGATCCTGGACAACAATGGTGGAAAATATTTTGCTCAGAAGGGATGTTTATCCCTGTGCTTTTTTAACAGCATTTCCCAGAACTGTAAATCATATTCTGCAGCTTTTTGTGGCTTCAGGAGTAAAATACTCATTTTCTAAGTCCTATTCTCTATGCAAGAATGTACAATCTCCATGTCAGAGTTCTCATTTTAAAACTTCTCAACTGAAGCATCTGAAAGAAGATAGAAGCAAAACTGTAATGTGCAATCTCAACAGTGTCAAACAAAGAATTTTTCTAAACGGCATCCCATTCTGGTTAAAGGAACGTGAATTCTGTGTAAACTAATCTCCATGACTGAAGCTAGTTTTGATCATAGCATCTCTCAAATAAAGAATACTTATGATCAAATAAATGGGAAAAGTGGGTATGCATTGTGGCAACCAAACAGAATGTAATTTCAATGTAATTATTCGGGGGGGGAACAATCACTGAAAACTTATGCTTATTGCAACTCACTGAAGTACATTTTTCCTCCCTTGACAAGGAGGTTGTCAAAACAGAGAATTATGGAAATGCTAGAAATAGTTTGAAAGAAGACAGGAGCTGTCACAAAAAGTTTCTTTTTTTAACATTTCACCTTCTATCCAACTGTGCAATTCAGAAGCCACTGAGTTTTATTACTGTGTAACAAGTACATAATGCATGAGAAAAACAGTCATTTACTGTGGTACTTTCTATTTCAAACTATTTTCAGGCTCTTGACACTAGTTAAAGGAACACACAATTCTACTTTATTTCCCATGAAATATTAACATACATACACATGCATACAAAGCAACAGTGAGGTTTCAATTTAAACTGAGAATACTTGTAGCTATGCAGCCCTGTGTGCACTACAGAGGAAGCAGCATCTAGCTTAATAGTGAAGTGACTTCTAGTATAAAGATCTGTGTTCACAGAGTAGTTTTACTATAGGTACACATCTGGCAACTGCAGGATATCACATTGGCAGGTTCAGAGATGAACCACATTTCTCTCCATACCAGTTTCTCTAGGCATTGCCATGAGAACCTTCTCTGGTTTTTCCTCACGCATTTTCTTGCACCCCAAAATTGCCTGTAACTTTATTTCTATCTATCTCCATTCTGCAGACAAGGTCATAAACAATGTCAAGTTACTCAGATACTTTAGAACTTCAGGACATTGTCAGAAGTAGTGCATTGCTACAAGGTCTGTTATGGGAAAAAACAAAGGTTAGATTTCTAAATACATTCAGGTACCTTGTGTTACAGACAGTAGGATTCTTTAAAAGCCCCTACAAATCTGATGCCCTCTGAAATCAGAAATACTAAAGAAATCAAATGAAGTTAGGCACAGAAAGGCTTAGAAACCTCACTAGATGCCTGATATTTTTAAGGTTTGCTACATCCTTAAAAATATGCCTCTCAGTTCCTTAACTCCAGGTTTAGAAGACTCAATGTGTCTTTTAGATACAAGATATCTAAACCAATTTTAATGATATGACTCCCACTATCTATGTGGGGGAAAATCTGGCTATGTGTTACATATGCATTGATCGTATAAAGATGAGAGACAGATAGAGAGGTAGATACTCTATTGAAACAGGCACCAAAACCAAAACTTACAAGTATCTTATGCATCCAGCCACTATCTCAATTAGGAGCTGCACCAACAGAAAATAACCATTTCTCTCATTAAACTTCTGTATTTACATAATGCTATCTCAAATCTTAAATGAAGCTTTTTTTAAAAAAAAAAGGGTATTGTGACCCAGAATGAAAACAGGAGATGTAGAACACAGCAAAGCTTGTGAATGCCATGCAAAGTTGCCTTATCACCAAAGTGCTGAGAAGTATTAAGAAGTTCTTGTCAGCAGAACTTTGCATGAAATTCATGAAGGTGCATAAAAAGAGTGAGACATACCCACAGTGGTCCTATAGGTGTTACATTGTTTAACGTCTTTTAAATTTGGGGAGTTCCAGTTTGGTGATGGAATAGCAACATAGGCCCAAAAAAGGAGTCCTCAGGAGAAGGATTTATTTCCTTTGCAACTATGTGAAAAATCCAAAATATAAAAATGCCATATTTTAAATCAGGAGTGAAATCTGTAGCCAGAAGGAAAACTGGGAGATAGGAGTGTATGCGAGATAGCACGTTTACATTTACCTTACAACCTAGTTGATGAGCCATACTGAAAGTGGACTATGGCTTGAAGAATGGAAGGAAATAGTTTCTTAAAGAAATAATTTGCATGGATGGAACATCACTCCTTGTTGTAGTTTAGGCCCAGCCGGCAACTAAGCACCACGTGGCTGCTTGCTCACTCCTCCCCTCCCCCAGTGGGATGAGGAGGAGAATTGGAAGAAAAAGGTAAAACTCGTGGGTTGAGATAAGAACAGTTTAATAGGATGACACAAGGAGAGAAGAAATAATAATAATAATAATAATAATAGAATATATGAAGCAAGTGATGCACAATGCAATTGCTCACCACCCGGAACCCGATGCCCAGCCCGTTCCCAAGCCACAATCCCTCCTCCCCCCCGCCAGCTCCCCCAGGTTATATGACATCATATGGTATCCAATATCCCCTTGGCTAGTTCGGGTCAGCTGTCCTGGCTGTGTCCCCTCCCAGCTTCTTGTGAAAATTAACTCTATCCCAGCCGAACCCAGGACACTCCTATAAAACAACTGCTATATCCCAAGACAACTTTTGTTAATAACTTTCGACTACATGAATACTTAGCAGGTAAACTAATTTGCATGTAAAGTGATAAATTATTAAATCTGCTTCCACAAAATAGCATTTGATTAAAAATATTTTAATATCTATAGCCTTTAAAACAGTTTCATTAATTTAAAACTGTAAGCTCTCTAGACAAGGACATATTTCCTATTTGCCCAAAAACATGCTACATACATCTAGTTTCCTATATACATAATAAAGAAATGTAATAGTCTACTTAATTATTCATCACTTGTTAAATTGGTTAAAATATAATTTACAGCTGCACAGGAATAAAGGTAATGACAAATTTTCCTCAGCCAACCATGTAGGACCATACACAATATAAGTAAAGGGACAGATGACAGAATGCTATAGTAATGCAAAAAATATACATATACAAGCTCAGATTCTCACCTGTTATAAAGCAGTATGTGTATATGTATGTGTAAGGGACTGAAAGAGTTAACGTCTGTCAATGTCTCAAACATTGTAGCAATTAAGGTACAGTCTGCATAACAAAGAGGGACCTTAGCAAGAAGTTGGCTGGCATGGACACAGGGGGTGTGCCGGAGGGTATGCAGCCCTGTGTTCTGGCAGACCCAGCCTGGTAACCCACCACATATGGCCAGAGGCCACACAAAGCTTATTTGAGGAGGGGCTTGTAGCTCCTTGGAAAGTCCCTAAGACCACCACCCCAATAAACTGCGCATGCTCAGTAGGTGAAGAACCATCTGGAATACCACCATATATGTCAGGAACTGTCTAGAATGAACCCATATAAGTCTTCAGGAGGCGTGACTGTGGACAGAGATTTAGACTATAAAAGACACAATTGCAAAGAGCCACATGGTGCATGCCCGCCACCGGAGGACTGCAACCCAGAGCAGAGACCATCGCTGGATCCAAGGGTGGTGATATCTTTCTTTCTCTTTCTCTCCCCTTTTCTCTCTCTGTTTTCTGACCTTATTCTGGGCACATAAGGGTAATATCATTGTGAGCTTGTCATGGTAATATGTTGCAATATTGCGAGTTTGTCGTGGTTATACTGTTACAAGTTTTGCCAAGCCACTATCCGCTTTTTTCTGCCAAGTTTTAAGCAAGTTTTGAGTAAAGTTGTGATCTGATTGAACCTCTCGAGTAATTGTCGTTGCTCCGGATTACTGCACAGAGAATCAAAAGGTTAACCTCACCCACTGAGTGGGATGGGACAGTATGTGTATGCACACATGCATGCTTACATTGAGTGCAGATGTGATCCAAAATTCTGTATCAACATGGACCCCCTGATTACCATAGGAACAGAATATGTTTAAGCACAAGATAAGAAACAACTTGATCTGGATTCATTTGCAAAGTTATCATCACCCTCATCATAACTGAGTTGAGAATGAGACTTGGTGTATTTCAAGCTGTAATAAAATCAAAAAGCAACCAACTGTTTCCCATATCCCAGAAGCTGGCTTTTAAAACCCAAGGCTTCCAACCACTAACATGCCTTATGTTACTGGTCAGATTAGAAATAACCAAGGCAATGAGCAGCATTCTTGGGTTATGACTAACCCAGCACACAGAAGTCCTGCTCTAAGTGACTTTCTCCAAAAAATGGGAAAAAGGGGGGGGGGGGGCAGGGAGGAAAGAAACTTAAGTATGTGAAACACTAAACACTGAGCAAGTTGTCTTGTGAAGTCATTGGAGTATTCTTCCATAAGAAAAATTAGAATCTAAAGATAAAATTGTTGTAAATGGGTTGTAAATAGTTGCAAAAGAATTTTAGATATAGATTAACCAAGTATGCAGAAGTCACGCCATTTCTACACCTGCATCCTTGAAGAATATCAGCAACTGGTGAGAACAGACAAAGAAAGGCAGAAACTGTGACAAACTGCTTACCAAGGACAAGCAGGCCTACATACCAAAGATTAGCAAGTCTGCATACCGAAACAATACGTGCTAAAAGGGCAAGATGTTCCTCAATATCAGTATTGTACCCCCTGGCTCTGCTGACTGAATTACAAAACAAACTGCAGGATGAGCCAACTCATAGCCATATAAGGAGAAAAACTCAAGAGTTCATCACTTGAGAAACCACCAGGGACCACTAGAGACCCCCCCAAGGCCTCTGTGGACGCCCCTAAGAGACCCAGGACACATGTGTAAAAACTATGCAGATATTATAATTAGTTCTGGGAAATGTAGTGAATATGTATGATCATTCTGGGAAATGTAATACATATGTATATTGAAGAACCATATAAGGGGCGGCTGATACAATATGCGGTGTGCATATTAGGCGGAGCGATCTCCCATGCACCCGGCGCCGAATAAAGTAATGCCTGCTCTTTAAGACAGCCTGTGTTAAAGAGTTTGATTCCCGAATTTCGGTGACAAAGAGATGTAAAGCAATTTCTTCTGTGAGAAAATGAAAGCTTTATAATGGAAACAAAAAAAAGAGATCAGTTAGGTGTTTGTGGAAGAATGGCCTGATCCCAAAACATTATCAAGTCTTAAGAACACCGTCAACAGACTTAGCTGGTGTCATGACCTAGTGTATTGGGTCTAGCTGAGATGGAGTTAATTTTCCCCACAGCAGCCCTTGTAGTGCTGTGCTCTGTCTTGGTAGCTAGAAAGGTGTTGATAACACACCAGTGTTTTGGCTACTGCTGAGCAGTGCTCCCACAGCATCAAGGCTGTCTCTCCAACATTGCCCCCCCCTCACCAGTAGGCTGGGGGTGGGCAAGATCTTGGGAGGGGACAGATCCAGGACAGCTGACCCAAACTGACCAAAGGGATATTCCATACCATATGACGTCTGCTCAGTATAAAAGCTAGGGGGAGGAGGAGGAAGTGGGGGGCATTTGTTTGTTTACGTTTGTCTTCCTGAGCAACTGCTGCGCGTACTGAAACCCTGCTTCCCGGGAAGTGGCCGAACATCGCCTGCTGATGGGAAGTAGAGAATAAAATCTTTTGTTTTCCTTTGCTTTCACATGCGACCTTTGCTTCTGCTTTATTAAACTGCCCTTATCTCGACCTACGAGCCTTTCGTTTTATTTTCTCCCCCTGTCCAGTTGAGGAGGGGGAGTGATAGAGCGGCTTTGGTGGGCACCTGGCATCCGGCCAGGGTCAACCCACTACACCTAGCTACCTTGACCAGCGTAAGGAAGGACAACTTGCATTCATTCTCACTTAAGTGACTGACATGTCATAGTGATTCTGAATGACATTTTGTTGGCCTACACTATTCACCAAGCCATTGGTTCCCAAAGTATGGTCATCAGTGCTATCAGTAAGATGTGTCCAGCTGATTTGTGAAGCCGTATTTGAGATTTGTTATACAGGGTTTCAACATGAAATATGGTCACAAATATTCCCTCGTTCCATATCTGTCAAACAGCAGTTTACCATATCAGCACTAGCATCAAAAAGGGAATATAATACAGAATAGTAGCCAGTAAAGTTTATGTAGCTAAAACACTAAAGCCAATCAGTCCTACAAATGGAGACCAAACAGTATTCTATATGTACTTCACTAGTATACTTATTATATTGTGGTATAAAGGTTTGTGGTATAAGGGTTTCAAATCAGGAGAAAAGTAGATCATAGATATCACCCTACACTAATACAGAAAAAAAAATTCAGCTGCACTATCACATATTTAAAATGTGACTGCAGCATTATTTTCAAAATATTAGCAAGAATTTTTAACATATACATATATTTGAAGTAGCTTTTCTTATACAGGAAAAAACAATTTAGAGATTAATTGAAAGAAAAGATAACTACTTTTCAAATTCCTGGTATATCACTTCTGCTCTGATAAGGTCAATGCACAGCCCTGCAGGTAAAGTATCTAGCTGCTAAATTATTTTTCAGATCTATTACCTCATGAAACTGAAGATATAAGCAGTTCTGTAACTCTGAATGCACTATTACTCCAAATAATCTTTCATTCTCCATAAATTGCTTTTTCTGGAAGATAAAATATTTAGAACACTATTGATGCACAGTTCTCTCACCTGCGGAGACTCCTTGCTCCCTATTTTGAAACAGAACCAACACCTCCAGTGCCAGGAGGAGCTTTATTGCACCAATTCCAAAACCAGGGCAGCCCGTGTTCTCTGGGGCAGGTTCATCTTAGCACAATTATCAAGGTAATCTGGCTCATGGAAATGATAGGACAAAAGACGTGCAACACTGCAACACCTCCCATCTTCAGGTATCATGAGGTGATAATTTCAACAATAAAAGTTGTATGTATACAGTTAGTATGAGCTAGAGCTACTTAAAAGATCAGTCCAAGCTTAGGCAGAACAACTGCTGAAGTATCCCTTCTGCACAAATAACTAGGATGATGAGGGAGAAAAAAAAAATAAAAAAAAATAATCACACTTAATACTTCCCTGAATGCTAATGCAAAGAAAAGCGTGTTGTGATTTGTTTTAGGTCCTAAAAAGCTTTGAGGATAAATTTAACTTAATTTTCTTCCATTCATGGGTGTATTATAGTCCTTATTATCTCTACAACCTCAGCAGCAAGTGGGAAAAAGAGGCAGAGAGAAATAGTTGAAAAGCTGTAAGTTGTGTGGGAGCTCATTTCAATGAGTTATGGCTTGTAAACATCAGCTGACAAGCTTCCCCAGGTCATCTTAACACATGGGCAGGCAGGACAACTTTTCACAAACCAGTATATTTCAGAAGATCTCAGTGACCAAATCCTTGGCTAGAGCATGCCAATGTGGCTTCACTGAATTCGGCACAGTTATTCCTACTGATGCAAGTCAAGTATCTGCCCCTGTGGGTGTCAGTTTGAATCTTCTGTAGTAATCCATGCCTCATCTACTCACTCATTCCTAGCTGGCACTTAGCAACTTGCAATACAAATCCAGGGCAAGTAGTGTATGTGCATGCATCTGTATACACAGATCAACAGTCAAACTCATTCCACTCTTTACAAACTCATCAGCATGAAAGACTGTGGGATATTTCCCTGCTTCATTCCATTAGAAACCACTTACGGAAAAAGTCATGGCTGCAACTCCCCCATCTCATTGGCATTGTAAAATGTTAATGCAATTTGTTTTCCTGTACTGATGAATACGCTGGCAATTGGATTTGAAACTTGCATTTTAATGTCAACTACCATGAAAAAAAACTTGCATTAATACATAGAGGACCTGTTTTAAAAATTCACAGCAGTAATTTCAGCATTCGTCTAATTAAAGAAACTCTTGAATGGCCATGATCATCTTAAAGACTCTAACTTCATGTAGATAAAAGAAACAACTAAAGAACATTGGAGGGTTTTTTTCCATTTATTTTTCTTTTTCCTAAGTGTTAGATATCTAGTTTGTGTATAATTTCATCAATTAGGCAAGCAACATACTAAATTCTCCCCCAAAAGTGACAAATTACTGGACAGATGAGTCCACTATAAATGAATTATTGTAGTTTAATTACAACAATTGAAAATTTAAAGACACTTCATCTCTCAACTCAATGGTGGGTAGATCCTTTCTTTTTTTTCTTATCCAAGCTGCAAAAGAAATAAAAATCAAATGGATTATTTCAAAGATCAGACTATTAAAACTCAAAATTATGATGAATTTGTAACAGAAAGCAAACATTTATATAAAAATTTAGACTAGAATTTGCCACAACCTGGCAAGTCATAATATAATTTCCCAAAGTATAAAGTCCCAAGATGTTATTTCCCGTGTCAATACTCTCAGTCTTCACAGAAGGGGGGGGATCACCTCTGTTAGGAGAGCTTGGGCACAGTTTACATACCACCCAGGCTTCCAAAACAGGGCTTAAGCAGGGCTCACGGCCCAGGCCTGTTGTTGAGCTTGCTATACAAAGCTGAGCTTCACCCTGAGAAAATGACAAGATGACTGCTGGAAAGTGAAAAGTCTTAGATCGCTCTGGAGAAAAAGGATTCCTGTGTATGCCCCAGGCATTGTTAAAGCCAAAACCCTCTTATTTATGTTAGTGCCAGCTAGACTTCCTTTACAGGGATGCAAGATACAGCCCCAAACCTGAGTGAGGGGCTGCAGAGCCCTGACTGCACCATGTCGTACGGCTGCATGGGATTACCCACTGTATCAAGGGGGAGGTACTGTAACTGAGGGAAGGCTCCCTCCATCTCAGTCAGTTCATGCTGGAAAGGACAGTGGCAACGACAATTGTCCTGTGGCTCAGTTTTTCCATGATGAACCAAAATCAATAGACTTAGGCCTACTCCCACCACAAACACTGATGGTTAGTGTGGGACTGACCGGAGGTAGCAATCCAAAGGGACCCCATCGCAGATGGAGAAGCATCACTCTGTCGGGTCTTGCTTCATTCAGTCAATGAATTATTAGAGATAGCTCCAACTCTGTTACAGGCATTATTAGACAAACAAATTCCCTGACTGTGAACAAGGCAATATCCATCACTCTAAAAGTATCACTACCGTAGCATTTTTTCATAGCTTTTCAATCCACACAATTGGTAGGTGCCAGGTTGCATATTTTGTAGACATTTGTCTTTTCTGCTCATATTTTTCAAATGAATGAGTAGCAGAATGCAAGTGGCCAGTAATGAACAGAAGGACAAACATAAGGAAAGCCAGTTCCAAGTGCTGAGATATGACAAAATGTTCTTTTGCATGTTTGGATAATTAAGACGTTTGTTACTGTGCTTGAAAATTAGAGGAAAAATGACATTTTCTTTATCACCCAGTCAAATTCCTGGTCTGACCTGTAGCTGTCTATAAAGTTTCAGAAATGCTTTAAGAAGGAACTATTCCAAATTTTAATTTTCTAATACTATTTGTGCTGTATTTTGAGGGGAAATAGGGAATGAGTCAGACAGCAAGTCCAAAACACTAAAAGCTGCACAGAGTCATAATTTCACCTCACCACTGAAAATGCAATTACACATGAGGTGAAACACTAACACCACTATGCTTCAGCAACATTATGAAACTGGTTTTAGGAGAAATAGTTTCCAATTAACATAAGATTGGAATTAAGGTAGGCAAAATGGCATTACATAGCTTGGAATTTAGCCATGATGGCAAGGCCAACAGCCTTAACTTAAGGTTAATGGTAAAATAACTGTAATGATACAAAGCAAAGTCTTACTTTTGTTTCTTGTCTATCAGATAACACTTTCTGAAGATGTGTTCTTTTAAATACCATTCTCAAACATCTTTTCTTAAAAGCAGTCCCTGCCAGCTCTTCTCAGAGGTCTTTTGGTCCTAACAAAGATTAGACCCAAATTTGCCATTGTGGAGAAGCAACTGAGCACTGAACAGTCAATATTACCCTTTCTGCAAAACTTTAATGTTACCAGAAAGAAAACCAGTCCATTAAGATAATCCAAAATACAACTAAATGACTTTCTATTAAATCTATAGAGTTAGAACACATTTTGCATGTACCTGTAGCACTTTCAAACATTTAAATTTTATGAGGATTTCCAAATGCAAAATCTGGCAAGACCAGAGCCTAAACTGGCATGACTGAGACTGGCACTTCTCAGCTGGCAGCCTTGCAGACACTCTTTGTAAAAGGATCAACAATGTTATTAGAGAAAATCAGAGCACACAAGCCTTTCCTCCTGACAGAAGTCATCTTTGTCCATACTTAGCAACAGTTCCAACAGCATCCAGAAAAGCAATAAAGTGGTAGAGATATCAGGTATAGTGAAGTATGTATACTGGACACTAACCAATAAAAGATACAGCTGGAGAAAAATGGAAAAGAAGTAGTTTAAAATGTTTGGTAAAAAATTAAGTTTTAAACCTTCAAAATTTAAGGGATTACTTTCAACAAAGTATCGTCTTCTGCCTTGCTGTGCCTCACTTCTGTCACATGGAAGTAGTTACAGTACCACTGGTTTCAATTCCACAACTCTCAGCACCTAAAAATTGCTTCATTTTGTTGAAATTGCCAGTAATTTCTTAAAATGCCAGCTGCATTTCAACTTCAACTGATTACAATTAGTGATTCTTAAAGAAAAATTCTTAAAATTTGAAATCCTACAAAAATTAATCTGCAGTTAGAAACTACTGCTGAAATATAACCATTACAATAGATTTTCTTTCAATAGCAGATGGGACTTTTAGGCAGATATTTGAGTAATGATTTTCAGATTAATGGAATACTTCTATTAAAAGATTTTATCATTTAATCATCTGCCTCAGTTTAACAAGCCACAGACAGAACAGTGAAGGGTAATACAATGACACGTGTCCTGTGAACAGAAGCTATGAAGTGAGGAGTGTTACGCAACACATTTTAATTCATTAATAGATCTCAATTAGTACCAACACTCAAAAGCAACAAAACAATCCCCAATTTAGGAAGATTTCTCGTATCAAACATTCCATTATCAGACTGTATCTATTTAAATACACAAATAATGCATACAGTTATCATGCTATTTTTCTTTCCAGGTATAATGAGCATTTGAATGCATGGTTTTATAGGAGCTATCAACCTTCCTACTTTCTAATAAATGTCTACAAATCTTTTTCAGTTTAACCCTAAATAAAACTTGCTGACACAAAGATTGGATATAATTTTCCAAATTACTACAGGTAAATTAATTTTAACATCTCTAATGAGCTGCATTAGAAAATCATTATTTAATGAAAGATTCCTTCACTGCGTTGTAGCTGAGGGAGAAATACAGTAACAAAACTTACTAAAATCTCTTTATAGCCATAAGATGAATTTAGTTAGCTTTAATATATAATATTCCCTCTGTGCAAATCCATTTCTGAAATATTCTACATAAAGCACAGCTCAAGATAAATTACAAGATTAAAAGCAAAGAAAACATCATCTGAATTGAGTATATTTTAGTATATTGTACTTTAGCTTCTAATAGTTTTATCAGTCTTTCAAAAGCAACACATTTTTCTAATCATTCATCTGACCACTCCTCAGTCTTTGGGGAGAAGAATGGGAGTACTCTAATGTATTTAATTCCCACCAGTTTTCAGGTGGTTCTCTTTCAGACAGAAAACTAAACAAACCTTTCAAATTTTTCTAAGGTATCAACAATATTTTGGGCACCCAACACACGGTTCAAAAACACCGGACACCAACCCCTCATAACTTAGGCATAAGAGAAATCCATGGTAACAATTAAAGGAAAAATGAATGTATAAAAAAATATAACCAGTGATTTCTTACTGATTTAGCACCAATTTTAACAAAATCCAACTAAATGATATCTTAAAATTACACTCCATTACACTTTTAGTCAATGCTGGTTTAAATTACTGAACAGATTTATACCACAGTTAAATATTTGTTGATGGAAACAAGGCAGGTAGGTGCTTTATTAGATGTTATTTGAACACTATATGCACACACACACACACACACACTTAATTAAAAAGCGTCCAGTGACAGTTATAGCTGGAAAAGATTTCCACATGAACACTCCTGTTCCCTATGCTAACAAAACAAAATGCCCTCACTATTGTCAGCCAAGATGCTTTAAACCTGGTAAAGTAGAGAAGGTAACATGTACGTACTGACTGCAACCAAAACATGCTTCCCTGCCCCCCAGCCCCCCAAAGCTTTGGCAGAATGAATCAGTTGCCTCCATTTCAAACTAATTATGCTGCTGCTTCTAATTTTATCTGGATGGCACTTCCTGCATTCTGTACTCATTTGTCCTGGATTCGGCTGGGATAGAGTTAACTCTCTTCATAGTAGCTGGTACAGTGCTGGGTTTTGGATTTAGTGTGAGAATGATGTTGATAACACTCTGATGTTTTAGTTGTTGCTAAGTAGCGCTTATCTTAAGCCAAGGACTTTTCAGTCTCCCATGCTCTGCCAGCAAGCAGGTGTGCAAGAAGCTGGGAGGGAGCAGAGCCGGGGCAGCTGACCTGAACTAGCCAAAGGGGTGTTCCATACCATGGAACGTCATGCCCAGTATATAAACAGGGGGGAGTTGGCTGGGAGGGGTGGATTGCTGCTTGGGCATTGGTCAGCGGGTGGTGAGCAATTGCATTGTGCATTACTTGTCTTTTCTTGGGTTTTACTTCTCTCTCTTTTTGTTATATTCCTTTTCATTACTATTATTATTATTATTATATTTCATTATTATTATTGTTAGTATTATATTTTACTTTAGTTATTAAACCATTCTTATCTCAATCCACGAGTTTTACCTTTTTTCCCGATCCTCCTCCCCATCCCACTGGGAGCGGGGGGGAGTGAGGGAGTGGCTGCATGGTGCTTAGTTGCTGGCTGGGGTTAAACCATGACATCATTGTAATGCTACTTTTGTCTGAAAGGAATTTTGCAAGATAGCTGGACATTTCCTACCTTGAAACCCTCACATTCTTTCATCAGCGCTCATTTGCATTCTCATTAGAGATTTTCATTGAACTTTAAGACTCCTACTGGCACATAACGCACTGTAATGAGCATAAAAGTGAGCATGCGAATTAAGACTCCTATTAATCACTAAATGTTACCAGGAAAAAAAAAAAAGTCTAGGAGTAGATGGGCAAGAAAATGCTGAATGAAGCATGCAATCTCATGAATCTCTAAAGGTTTGTAAAATTACTGATTTCCTCTCAGGAGCACTATTGACATGTCCTGAGGAGGTAAATTACACATTCTACAGTAGGTGAACATTCAGAACTAACATTACAGAAAAGTTTTCTGTTGACTGCATCCATATCACCTAGGGAAAAGAAAAGTATGCACTCCCACTTTGTAGTAAAATATAAGAGGTTTCATCTAAACAAAACCAGGTAATATTTGTATTGTGCACATGGATTACATTCTAAATTCAAAACTACAGTGCAAATGGAAACACACTTTTGGATTTTTAAAACGAAAATTGACTTTATTTTCTGTGTACAAATAGCTAACACTGAGACTAAGGAGAACACAAGGTATCATGATTCTATTTGTATAATACTGAGCATGTTTCAGTTTTACAAAAGTCTTAATGGACATTCAGAAGTTTTGTAAAATTCACAGGTCTGAGAATTTAAGAAATTTAATCCTGTGGAGCACTTAAAACTAACATCTTCAGGAGAAAAATTCCAGGCAAACCCTTCAGGAGTAAGCCCTTGGCCCTGTATTCAGTAAACTCTCAGGACTAATACACAAACATCCTCTCCAGAGTCTGAGAAACAGCTTGCACAGATTGAGTCTGTAATCTGGATGATTGGTTTATCTACTTGCTTTATAGCTTTCTACTTGGTCTCAGTTACCCTATTTCATGTTTATAACTTGATAAACACAGCCCCAAAATCAGCCCCTTAGTTTACCAGTTGTCCAGGCTGTAGGCCTTAGATACACAATGAGATTTAACTCAGATCCCTTCAAATATCACTACAGCCTGCTCCCACTCCCTAAACAATCCCTTGCCCTTGGTTTTGTGCAAGTTCTCCTCAGACAACTCACACTCTTAAATATTTCCAAGGACAGTACTTTTATTCATTTAGGTCACAAGAGGTTTCTTTTTCTAGCCTCACAGTGTGATATAAGGAAACAGGAAAAAGGGAAAGGGCATCGGGATGACTGCTTTTAAATCAGGTGGCCATTAAGGATTATCCACAAGTAAAAAAGCTGAGTCCTGGTGGAACAAAGACAGCACAGGTGAAAGCAGTTCTCTGCAGATCCCTAGAAAAAGGAGAGGAAATAAGGCAGCAGACACTTTAGTGCAGTCCTTAAAGTGAAAAGCCTGAGAAGGCTAAGCAAAGAGATTGCTATTGCTGAACCAGCCAAAACTGAAGCGGAGAGGCTGCAGATGTTGGAGAGCATAGGCAGGATTTGAAGAGAAGGCCCCTGGAGACGTAAGCATGTGCCCAGCAGAGAGGATTTAGAAGACTAAAAATAAAAAAAAATTCCAAGATTAAAGAGAAAACAGAAGTAAGATATTATACAGCCTTCTAACCTTTGATTCATCTTTTACTGTTCAGAGAAAACAGCAAGTGTTTTAGTCTGAGACTTGGCAGAAGGCTTTCTATTTGCTGGAATGATCAGTGTCCATGACAGCATGAATTATAAAGTAAACACCCACAGAAAGAATGCATTGGGAAATTTTCAAGAATCTGGACAGAAGATAAAGAGTGAAAGTTCAGCACAGGTCTTGTGGGCTTGGAAAACTTCTAGACCAATCTTAAAGAGGAAAAAATAGGGACAGAATTATAATGAGCCTTTCAGCAACTGTGTCTAAAAACCTTGTATTATACTGTTCCCACTCAGTTAACTGGCTTCTATAGTATTATTTGAACTCTCTACTCTTTCCATTCTTTCCCATTTCTTACTCATAGAGAATTTTTCATTTTACAGGAGGCAGAAAAGAAGTAACAATGAACTGAACTTCAGAGCATCCCACATCCCTAATTCACACCCCAATATGTAGCGAAGGCACAAGAGTTCTCTGAACAGCCTCTATACCCACAGCAGAAGCACCAGTTTTGGCTTTTTAAAATTATGTTAAGCTTCCACAAAACTGTTTGTAATGTTTAAATTGGCATTGAACAAAAAAATACGGGTTAGCCTTTTTTGTGGAATTCCCATACTTTATCTGTCAGAAACATGTACTACACACCCATTCTGCTTAAGGAATGCACAGGGGGAAAAAAAAAGATGTATGTATCTTTTCTTTCTGTTTCTAGAGAAATTCAGTACTTAAGAGGAAAAGACTGTTACCTATCTGCATATAGTAAATTTTCCTTTTCTCCATGAATTCTCTTTGTTTGGTGCTGGCAGAATCACAAAGAAAAAAAAATGCAGTTACAAAGATGAAGAAGTTAAGTGTTAAAAATGTAAATGCAGCTCATAAAAATGGGACTGGCCAATTGTCTTTTCTTTAAAGCAAGCCTGAATAAAATGGCTTGACTTGTGAAAGTGCATCTCAGTTCTGGAAGTTGCATCTTTTTAGGCAAGTCCATCCTGCAAGGTACCTGACCCTTGACTCCAAGGTCCCTGTACTGGTGCTTGCCAAAAGCATCCTTCCAAACAGCTGTACCCTCCCATGCACCACACTGTCAAGTCACATGGATTTGCATTAAGGTTTCTGAAGAGAGATATAGTGCAGGCTTATTAGTGCCACACTGATTCCAGCAATCCTAAGGAACAGGTTCATATAGCAAGTTGGTTGAACCAGTCTAAGATCCTTTGTGAAAGGGTGATTAGCTCACACCCATCTGAGACAGTCTGCCTGTCCATGTTCCTTGTTTCCTGTTAATTCCAGCCAAGTGCAGGTGGAGACTATTGGATTGCATTTTTTGACTCTTAAAAGGCAGCAGCAGGTCTTAGATGAGAACTTGTTCACAGCAGAGCAGAGTTATCTGAGGCTTTATATATGCTTCTCAGTGTTTGTGGTACAGAGTGATTGCATGACACACAGACCTAAGGTGACCAGCAATGGCTGGAGAACTTTTGGATGAGGAAGTAGATCTTCAGAAAGTTGGATTAGGTAGATACCCATTCAAGCACCAGATGATTTAGGAAGGACAAGCCCTCCAGGCTGCTGCTCTCCTTCAAAAGATACCTCTGACTGATACAGAACAAGGAGCAACTAGATTAAGACTCGCTAGCCAACTGTGGGTACTGTGGCAGTAGAAGACAGAAGCTGTTGATACTGTGGTTTCCCCACAGTTGGCAAATGCTGCTAATAGGGTTGAAACATCTTTGAGAAGCTTTTAGCTGTTAATACTAGCCTTAGTTGATCACACAAAAAAATTAAACATAGGAATCAGTTTAATGACTGATAAAATGCAAGATGGGAATATTTGATATTTCTCTACTGACTCCATGAAGGGATATACTGGGACCAAAGTTCTCTCTTAGCTCAGTATCATCTCCCTCAGGGGCCAACAATGAGTGCCAAGGAAAGAGAATGAGGTAAAGCAAGTATATTGCGATATTTCCTCAAAACACACTGTAGCCTCCATTAATTTTCAGTTCACTGACAAATTAAACCAAAAGTGATGTCTGTATGTGAGAAGGATTTTTCTTCCATGAATTCTTTTAATCACTTTTTGAACTCATGCAAACTTCCAGCAAGTAGAATATTCAATGACAAGGAATTCCACAGTTTAACTACATACTGCTTAAAATAAAGATGTTTGTTTGCTTTAAACCTACCACCTTCTGAGAGATGCCTGGATATTATTCTCCCCAAAAAGCATGCTGAATGATGGGTAGACTCTATCTACTATTTCAGGAGTTCCTTGCTTATGTTATATAGTTCTGGATTTTAAACCATATTTAACCCCACACTTGGCTCAAGCTCCTACAGCCTCAAGGACCAACATATACCTCTCTGCTTTCTCTGTTTCTCCAAGGGCTGTTCAGCTAATCCTAAGGAATTTCTCTAACCTCCCTGAATTTCTTTCTATATCCCAAATTTTCAGACAAAATTTTCATCAGTAGCAGTGGGAAAAAATGGTTAATTATTAACAGGTTCTCCAACTCCCTACAACATTTTGCAACGAAGAGTATAGGAAACCAAATGCCACCATAAAGAAAACAAAAAAGCCCCATCACTGTGCCACCAATAATTCAACTGACCTACAAATTAACATTGCAGTGAAAGCATAATTAGGAAGTTTAACACATTTAGTTTTGGTTATTCTATCAGATCCACCTCAGGCACAAATATTTTCACATTTAATAGGAGAAAGTCATGATCATACAGGCTTTATTTACATTTTTATTAAGTACTGATTTCCTAAACATAATTTATACTATTTGTAAAGGGGTTACTTTAAGAACTCATAATAACTACACAGTTAAACAAAAGCCTGCATTACTCAAAATGAAAGATAACAGACAACCTAATCACATAGTCAGGCTTTCCATTAAAAATATTGAATCTAAATTCAATGGCAAAGTTATCTTGAAATAAGACCAAAATATTCAGGATTTACCTTCCCATTCTGTTGGAAAGTCACCCATTTCATACTGATATGCTTGCCAATTTACTGCTTCTACAAATCTTCTTTCTGGTATAATCCGCCCTATAGCAAAAAAAGAAAAGAATAAAAAAGGAAAAAAAGGGCAGTTAAATATATTTTAATTTTTCAATTTCTTCTAGGGAAGAGCCCTTCTTCTACGGACAAAAAAATCCTAGTTGTTTCCACTGCAGTCACTAAATCTGATATATCCACATTTGCATTAAGAAAAACCCACTGAAGAACCTTCCAGATCAAAATAAAGTTAAATAATGAATAATCCCAAGCTTGTGTTTTTTTCCATAACCCAATGAAAATTCTTCCCATATCAATTTCTTAAAATGATATATATATTATTTTAAAGATCTCCAGTAGCCCTAAATTGGTTTTCACTGTTTACAAAATTGTTATTTGAAAAAGATTTCTCTGTTAATCTCCAAACAAGTTTGTCTAATGTGTACAGCTAGGACAAACTATGGCATGCATTATCAGTGAGAGGAGAAACTGGACCATCAACAGGGAACTGGATGGTTTTGGTACCTGAACTGAACGAGAGCCCCTTCTGGCTGTGAAATATCAGTATGTTTTGCAGTCAGCAGATGGAAACGAGTCACACACTCACACATGGGCATGCATGGAGCTACCACATGAAAGCAACAATTCACAACTCCCATTCAAATCGAATCTCAGATGCTCATGAGAACTCAGGACTGGGACTCTTATTGCTTGCTGATTTGCGCTGTCTGCATGGTAAGAGTCCATGGAAGAAACACTTTATTAATTACTTAAAGAAAAAAAAAAGCACAGTCTGAATATGCAGCCTTTGTTAAATTAAGACAAATAGACTCAATTTCAGTTGCACAGCATTGCTGTAAACTTTATGATGAAACAAGCAAATATTTTTAAAGCATACTTATTTACTGAAGCACTATGTACTTGAAAGGGATGATATTGTACTTCATTTACTAACAGTATGTTATTTCATCATCCGTAACACAACATAAACTTTACCTAGTGGAAACAAAGATTTCTAAAAATTTTTTCAGCAGTATCTTAAGAAGTTCACAGAATGGATCCCCCATTTCTTGTCTCTTGTCTGGTAACACCTCAACAAACTTTGCAGTTTTTGCTAAATATGAAGCAGTACTTAAGTTAGCAAAGCAACTGAACTATCAGCAGTTCTTCCCACAAAGCAGAGAATGAATTACTCCTCTAGAGACAACAAAAACTAGATTATTTCTCTACAGGCTGCAGGAGTGGCCCATCACCTTCAAAGCAAGATATGAAGCTCTCTCCTCTATTGTAGGAGAGAAAAAAAAAACCTAACCAAAAAAGATCTGTTGTGAAGAAAAGGAAAAGCAGCCCTTTTAAAGGTGTACATAAATTTGTGCAAGCCTAGATCCCTCCTTGGCACAGATTTATAGCTGAGTGACCCTGTTCGTTGGTGACTGCCTTCATGTTACCTCGTGGTCAGAATTCCGGTATTTCTGCAATAATAACCTTCACCTTAGGTAGGAAGTCAACATTTTAAGATAATATTTTTCTCCCAAAGAATTCTGATTTTATTTTTTCATAGTTTAAATTTCTATAAAGTGAATTAATTTTTGCTAAGTGACAAATTAATAACTTTCAATAGTTCATATTTATTCATACAATAAATCCATATTATAGTCTAAAATAAAATACAAAAAGTTTAATCTTTGCACCTAACATCTATCACTTATACATGTATTTATATTTTCTCCAATAATTCACAGACCTGAAGTAATCTAAAACTCTTTATGCTTTATAAAATCATATTAGAAACTCATTTCAACTTTTAAGAGCAGCAAGTTGTAGGGATGGTTCACAGACTCTGGTGTGGGTAAAACCAAAGACCTTTATTGTTTACAAATTTGTGCTTATATAGATTCATTAGCTGTCCACGCACTCAGGCTTGTTCCATGATTAGTTAATACTTTCTGTTCACACGCCGCGGCTAAGCTTCTGATTGGTGCTGTCGAGCAAGACACACGTCTTCTGGCTTCGGTCCCATATCTGTTTTCCAAGTTATTTCAGTCTTCAGCTTCTTTTCTGCGCACCTGCTTTATCACTTATTTACTCCCTTATTCTATGTCTTTCAAGGCTAGGTCTAATTGTTCAAGGCCGCTCGCAACACTCCCTGCGAATCCCACAGCAAGTAAGACCATAGGCTGCTTTGTTCTATGGTTCTGATTTCCATTAACCTCAAGAGAACCAGGATCAGTGATTTCCAGTTTTACAGTGATGCAGAATCAAGCAATATTAAACTTGGTAAGTGCTGAATGAGGAAGTCCAAAGAAGCTGGAAGCACCTGGCACTCAAAATCATGCTTTGATTTTGCTATTTATATTTACATCTTATTAACAATACATTTGGCTTTACAGAGTTGTCTGCAAGTACTATTTTCTTTCCAAAGGAAGATGTGTTTCTTCAGATTTCTATTGAAGGTTTGAAGTCAGGCCGATTGCTTCTGTTTTTGGGAACACATACTGCCAAAGGAAAAGACTCACATGCAGTACAAGCCTCACAGTCCCTTTTCAGCTTGCCATGTTTAATTCACTTGGTTAACAGATTTTTCCAATACAATTCATTAAATATTACTTGTATCCCACTAACAATGCATTTGACGTGATAAAAAAAGATTAAGGGTAGGCTCATGTTGCAACAGAAGCTAAAGATAGCCAAGCTAGTTTTAAGCGAGTTCACTTGCATTCCAGAAAAAGTCTAGTCACAGCAAATTCAGAGCTTTGATAATTTCTCCCACCTTCTCTCAGAGTTTGACAGTCTTCCAGACACCTGCCCTGGCAGGTAACGCTAGCCCAAATAGTCTATACATTTACTGCAGCCTCTAGTCAATGTACCTTAAAGAAAACTATAGCCTAAGTAGTTTAACACAGATAAGATCAGACTTATGGGTCTGGGTCTCTTGCAGGAGATTAAGCTTTTTGGTTTTGTTTTAATTGTCATGAAGTACTTACAGTCACCACAGAATATGTCAAATTTTAATGTGGAATTTAGATGAGGAGAGAGTGCTAGCTTTGCCAGAGACATGTTCCAACATCATATCTTTTGTTGGAAATGGGTATTAGCATAATGGCAGCGCATCTGATGCTGTCCCAAAAGACTTTGCTTCTTTAAAATTTCCATTGACGAGGACTTTTCACATCTTGATAGGATCCACTGTCAATTTCCCAGGGAAAGAGATCTGTATATAAATCATCTTCAAAAGCTTCTCTAGGATGGACTGTTGGTCCTCTGGAGAAGTTCTCACTCTTGTAAACATGACCAACACTACTATTCCAAAAGCATTATAGTATGGTTAGCATGGTTTTGTCCTAAATTTTAATCTGGGATGTCAACTTAAATCTGACTGTCTATGCCATCTAGATTCTGCCCTTCTTATAAGTGTATGCTAAACAATGAAGTTTTTGCAAACAAGGCTTACTGTCCAACTATTCACTAACTAGCAATTAATCTATTACAATGTATACATACTCCGCAAGCAAACAAAAACCAAATAAAATTATGTCCAGAAGAAAGACCATACGTTATTCCTTGAAACAAGAGCCACATTGTTTATTTCTGAGAAAAGTTTTATTTCCTGGGTGCAGGAAAATTATTTACAGGCATACGGAACAGGAAAAACTGCTCAATATCCTTCTTACTGTATTCATGTATGACTATAAGGAAATTAAACACCTTATCCTGTTAGATCAAGAAATTGTTGCCTATTTCCCATGAAGTAAACAAGAAAGACTTAGAACAGCACCTTCCAAACAGGCAACAACTCAATCCTGCCCTATTTAACCCAACCAAACACAAATAATATTGCAAGGTAACCAGGCCTATATGGATTCATTCCAATTTCATATACCAATTTGTATCTTGTCTGCTAACCAGAACGATTTTGACACTGTTAGCTGCTTTGTTTCTTTAGACGGATATATTCTGTATTTTGATTAATACAGAACAAGCTTATCCCTCAGCCCTCTCAAAAGACAATCCACTTTCGTAACAGCTGTCAGACATTGTCCTGGTTTCGGCTGGGACAGAGTTAACTCTCTTCTTAGTAGCTGGTACAGTGCTGTGTTTTGGATTTAGTGTGAGAATGATGTTGATAACACTCTGAGGTTTTAGTTGTTGCTAAGTAGCGCTTATCTTAAGCCAAGGACTTTTCAGTTTCCCATGCTCTGCCAGCAAGCAGGTGTGCAAGAAGCTGGGAGGGAGCAGAGCCGGGGCAGCTGACCTGAACTAGCCAAAGGGATATTCCATACCATGGAACGTCATGCCCAGTATATAAACAGGGGGGAGTTGGCCGGGAGGCGCGAATCGCGGCTCGGGAACTAACTGAGCATCGGTCAGCGGGTGGTGAGCAATTGCATTGTGCATCACTGGTTTTTTCCTTCCCCCCCTTCCTTTTTTTGTTGCATTCCTTTTCATTACTATTATTATTATATTTCATTATTACTATTGTTAGTATTATATTTTACTTTAGTTATTAAACTGTTCTTATCTCAACCCACGAGTTTTACTTTTTTTTTTCCTTTCCTTTCCTTTCCTCCTCCTCACCCCACTGGGAGGGGGAAGCGGCTGCATGGTGCTTAGTTGCTGACTGGGGTTAAACCACGACAGACATCTAGAGTGTCCAGGCTGCAACTCGATTCCGTTTGCCAGTTAAAAACAGTTATGCATATTAAAATTTTCCAGTTTGGCACAAATGGCAGATTTTTTTTCCCCCTCTTAAATCAAAAGGCCTATGCTTGTGTGGGTCATTAATCCATACTAATCACATTTTTGCTTAACTGCTCCACTGCATGTATCCAGTCACTGGTATACTGAATGTACATACATACATATATACACATATGTATTTTCTATGACCCATTGCCTAATTATGCTTTCAGAAGAAATTAAAAATCACAGTAACATAAAATGTGCAATATAGATAATAGCAATGTTCAAATGAAAGTTACTTAGCCAAAGTGCTGATAATAAAGATATGGCATAGATCAATGAGACTTTGGAAAAATACTTACATAACCAGACAGGAAGAACTGGGGTGGGATGGGAGTGGGGGGGGGGGGGGGGGGGGAAAGAAAGAACTCTGAGTTTAAAAATGCATTTACTATAGTTAAAATGTGAATAATGAGTTAAAAAAATGAAAACAGCACAGGCTTTGGGTTTTATTGTTTTTTAAATGCCTGCATATGACTCCTCTCTCCTAATTATAAGTCTATGCTATTTTTTGAAGACTGCTACCTCCCTAGTCTAGGACTCTGCCCTGCACATATCTGTCAACTACCCAGAAAGCTAGGATGACAAACAATTAATACAAAAATTTGTCTAGAAGCTGTCTCTTTGAACAGGAAAAAAATATGCACATACTTGGGTTGTAAGGCTTATTGATACTCCAAGTTGTAATTTCTGAAACTGGTGATGGAACAAATATTCTAATAATGATGCAACCAGTAACAGAAGAAAACACCAGGAGAGGTAACCCAATTATACAATGTGCAATGCTAGTAACTATTTCATTATCCGTTTTCCTAAGGTAATCTACAACTGTAGATCTCACTGAAATCAGAAGGAGGTGTTTTCTTAATACACTGCTCCCTCCGTTCAGTTTATTCAGTAAGACCATACAGTACCATATCACTGTTATAAGGTCAGTCCCTTACAGAAAGAGCTTAGTACATTTTAGAACCGAGTCCTTTAAGGTGATCTTCAGAATGTTGCTGGTCTCTTCTTTAAATTACAAACTGTATTTCTGTCTGACTGCTCTAATTGCCAAAAATTTAACAATTTCTATCTGGATTACGGCCAACTGTGTTTAAATGTCTCTTAACTGTTTGTTTAAGTGTAAACAAGTATTTTGTCTAAATTAAAACAAGTTTTGCTATGGAAAGTTCAAGTTTTCAAAAAACTTTGCAATAAATGTTTTATTTAAATAATATACTTCTGTTTTACAAACATTGTCAAAAAGTCTAGAGAATAATCTATTCTAGCAAAT